>NW_006921681.1:1947904-2010257 GCF_000298275.1 Orycteropus afer afer
GGCAGTATCACTACAGAAGTAGATTGTCCCATCTTCCTTCTGAGGAGTGGCTGGTGGGTTTGAACCGCCAGCCTTCTGGTTAGCAGTCAAGTGCCTTAGGCACTATGCTACCACAGCTCCCATCTCTATCTGTAGGCTCCCATAATTGAGTGCTAGTGAGACTATTGCAGATGGCGTGGGAACCCTGACACACCTTCAGTGTCCAGTTGTGAAGTAGCACAGAATCCCTGACAGATCTAGTTTGTATTCTTGCTATGCCGTTTTTAACACTTATGGTCTTGAGCAAATTATTTAACTTTTATCCATCTGCAAAAAATGTAGATAGCTGTATTTCCCTTGTAAACGTTGGGAAGCATCAGATCAAAAAAGGAATGAATGTAAGATGCTGAGCATCACAATCATAGTAATCACAGAACTAATATGCATTGTATTTTAGGTCCTAAGCGCTGTGCTGAGCAGTTCACATTGATTATTTTTGTTAATTCTCAAAGTAACCCTATGAGGTAGGGATGATGTGTATATATTATAAATGAAGCGAGGCTTACTTGAAAATTTAAATAATTTGCCCGAGCTCTCCAAACCAAAACCAAACATACTGCCATCGGGTTGATTCTGATTCTTAGTGACCCTATAGGACAGAGTGTTGTTGTTGTTGTTGTTAAGTGCTGTTGAGTCGGCCCCGACTCAGAGAGACCCCTCCTTGGGTTTCCGAGGCAGTATCACTACGGAAGTAGGATTGCCCAACCTTCCTTCCGCGGAGTGGCTGGTGGGTTTGAACCGCCAACCTTCTGGTTAGCAGTCAAGTGCTTTAGCCACTATGCTACCAGAGCTCCTATAGGACAGAGTAGAACTACCCAATAGGAATTTTAAGGCCGTAAATCTTGCAGAAGGAGACTGTCTCATCTTTTGAGCAGCTGGTGGGTGGGTTCGCTAACCTTTTTTAATAGGACTGTAACCACTATGCCATCAGAGCTTCTCCGCTCAACATCACAGAAGTAGTAAATACCCCCGCCCCCCCAAAAAAAACTATACCCACTGTGGGAGCTCTGGTGGCATAGTGCCTAAGGCATTTGACTGCTATTGAGTTGATTCTGACTCATAGCAACCGGAACCGTCCCATTAGGATTTCCAAGGCTGTAAATATTTGTTGAACCAGACTGCCTCATTCTCCTATGGAGCAGCTGGTAGATTTGAACTGCTGACCTTTTGGTTAGCAGCTGGATCCTTTAACCACTGCACCACCAGAACTCCTTGAAGTGGTAAATATTTGAACTCAGAATCACAATTGTGATTTTGAAAGCCTAGAAAGAAGTCGTTCTATCTCAAATGTCCACTCAACTTTTCAATATAGCTTTTATATTTTTAGGTTTTAAAATCATCTGTGGGTTTTAGGGGAGCTATGGTGGTGTAGTGCCTAAGGCATTTGACTGCTAACTAGAAGGTTGGCGGTTCAAACCCATCAGCTAGTCCATGGAAAGACGACTGGGCAATCTACTTCCATAAAGATTTATCACCTCAGAAACCCAAAGGGGGTTGTTCTGAGTTGGAATCAACTAGATGGCAGTGAGTAGGCATCTTGGCATTTAAAAAGGAAATCAACTATAGTATTGGGAGGGAGGGTCACCTGAAGCTGTTACCAGCTGGAATTTGTTTCTTACTTTGCACGTTAGCAGCTTTGGCTTCTATGAATAGGTACCTACATGTATTTAGAGACTAGAGGATGGGGTTGCACGCTCTGGGATAGTCTTTCGGATCAGACTCACCTCGTGGTTTTACTCCAAATGCAGATTCCTTAGCTCCTCCTTTGATGTACTAAATTATAATCTCTCAGGTGGTAGGATTTGGGAAACTCTTTTTACACATGTTAAGGGATTCTTATTCAGTCTAAAGTTTGAGAATCAAGAAATAGAGGAAATAATCAGGATTGTCTTGCAGGAGCCAGTAGAGAAAATAAGCACTGGTGAGCATGATGATTAGTAAGTTTAAAAACAAGTAATGGAGAAATAAAATCAAAAGTGGGTGATTTTTTTTTGTTTCATTTCTTATAAATTTGTATTTGGGAAATTTGGCATGTATTAATTTTTTTCTCTAGTGAGACAGCATTACAAAGGAGTGAGTCTTAGCTATGACAAGCTTGATTCAATATAAATTTGAGAGGCCAATCTGGGGGAAAAAATTAAAGTATATTTGGTTACTTTGCATATCGTTTGCAAAGCGAGGAGTATGTCTGAAGCTGATTTCAAATAGTTTATCCTTATCTTAGGGAAACTATAATCAGATTGTACCCTGATTTTTAATTTTGAAAATAAGGTAATTTCAGATACGTGGCTAATAGGAATATTAGCTATCAATACCAAATGTTTTTATTATATGGTATTGATTTTTTTTGTGTTTCTATTTGTAAACAATGAGGACAATTTTATTATCTCCCATAAAAAGAGCACCAGAGGTAGGTGGTTACAGAGTTGGTGATTCAGTACAGAGGTGTGGTGGGCTCCCATTGGCTTCCCATGGTTCTCTTGGCTTTCTGTTATGTGGTTGGTTGAACTATGGCTGCCATGGCTTAAAGTCTGCAGGAGCAGTACGGAGACCCTCCACTTGTTCTTTTTAAACAGCTTTATCGAGATATAACTGACATATAATAAGTTGCACATATTTGAATTGTAAATGTACATTTACAATTGATAAGTGTACATGTGTGTACCTGTGAAACTATCACCACAAGAAGACGATAAACACAGGCATCACTCTCAAAAATTTCTTTGTGCTCTTTGTAATCCCTTCCTCCCATTCCATACATTGAAGGGGTGTGTGTGTGTGTGTGTGTGTGTGTGTGTGAAATCTTTGAAGATATTAGGGAAAAAACAGTTACATTGTTGGAGATAAAATACTAGATCAAAAGATATTTAACTTGTACTTTTTAGCTTTTGGTTTCTTTTTGAGGAGTATAGTGAAAATAATATGATTGTATGGTATTAGGTTCCTGTATAATTTGTGAGAAGTTGTGAGAAACAGATAAATATCGAAGCACAGACCATCCTTGAAAAGCTTGACAGAGAAAGTATGTTTTCAGGAAGGATGAAAAAAAAAGTGGTGGTGATGGTGACATCATTCTTGGCAGAAAGGGTGGTGTTGGAGGGCCAGGGTCACCCATCGATGATTCACAAATGTGAAAAGAAATATTTAAGTTTTCTTTGTTTTTTCAGTAGATGGTATTCCTAGCACGCTGAAAAAACTAATATAAATTCTAACATGAAAGTGTAATAGAAATATATTCCTCACTTAACTGAAGGGTATACTTAGCTCAAGTGCATTTTATTCTAGTGAATTGTCTGTTGTATTGAATGACATGCTGGTGATTTATTTACTTATATTTGTAGATAAAAAACTAAGTTTGCCTCATCCCTGTAATAAACTTTTGCCCGGGTATTTATCTTTTTGCTCTCTTGAATATGCTTGTAAGGTTAGTTTCTGCTGCAGAAAGCATTGTAATAATGTTGAGTTAATAGCCATTTTGTAAGGAATTAGTAAAATATATAGTGCTGTATTTTAATTGATTTCAACGGTCTCCTTTTAGCGTCTCTGACTTTTTTTTTTCTTTCATTTCCAATTTTTCCATGTATTTTGTCTTACAGAGAGTATGCTTGAGGTGAAAATGGCAGGATTTCTGTCATGGTTTGACCTTATTAGAAATTATTTTCTATATCTTCTTACCTGAGAAGTGAACCAATTCTCTGTGCTTATAAATGCCGGTTGTTGGTAAAAAGACTTTTATTACATAGAGTACAAATTGAGTTTTTTGGAAAACACATTCCTATGTAGGGTTGTTCTGACAGTAAGAGCTTAATATCCATGAATATTTCTCTAGAAAAATATTCTTTTCTGAAACTTGTATGACTCGATGGATGTGTAAAAGTGATACTTGATATGTTTCTTATTTTTGGTAATATAATTTCACAGATTGGGCACTGTAATGTAGATTTCAGCTTTTAGATTGAATATTACATGCTTGCTTCAATTAGACCTATAGGGATCTTTAGGGTAGTAGTATTGTTGAAGGAGTTCTGGTAGCATAGTGCCTAAGGCACTTGACTGCTAACCAGAGGGCTGGCGGTTCAAACCCACTAGCCACTCCTCGAAAGGAAGGTTGGGCAATCTACCTTCGTAGTGATACCACCTCGGAAACCCAAGGAGGGGTCGCTATGAGTCGGGGCCGACTCGACGGCATACAACAACAACAACAACAGTATTGTTGAACATTTCCTGTTTAATTCAGTTACTTGTCTGGTGGTACAACAATTAAGCGGTCAGCTGCTAACCAAATGGCTCCATGGGAGAAAGACCTGGTGACTTGCTCTCATAAAGATTAACCAAAACCAAACTCAGTGCTGTCGAGTTGATCTCGACTCATAGTGACCCCTCCTTGGTTTCTGAGGCAGTATCACTGATTGCCCGGTCTTCCTTCTGAGGAGTGGCTGGTGGGTTTGAACTGCCAGCCTTCTGGTTAGCAGTCAAATGCCTTAGGCACTACGCAGATTACATCCTGGAAAACTATAATTCTCCCGCAGTTCTGTTCTGCACATAGGGTCTCTTTGAATTGAAAATTGACTTGACAATACCTAATAAGTCATAGAAAGAGATAAGTTATAATTTTTTAAGAGGACTCTCCTGAAGTAGACTAGCCTTCTCTACCCTTTGATGTAAAAATACTCTGTATTTCTACCTCTTAGGGATTTGTCTTGAATTAAGAAAACCCCTCAGTCTGTACACAAAATGGCATGTATTAATTCAGCCCATTCATGTCGGTTTACACCTGAGCCATACTGAGGAAGGGAGGCTTTTGGGGGGCAAAGAAAGATGGATACTTTTGGGTCATGAGGCATTGCTCTCCAGGACCCAGGAAGGGAGCTAGGAAGCAGGAGGTTCCAAAGAGAGTGTTTTGTAGCCAAAGTTTACGCTTGGGCCAGCCCTTTGAAAAGAAAAGCTGTTTGGATGCCATAGTCCCCAGAATTCAGAGCAGGACTGTTAACTTGAACAGTTGCAGATTAAGTGGGCAACTACTTGTCAGTTGTAATGGCTGTTTACCACATTGTTTCTGTGAAAAAAATATGTACTGTATTCCAAATACGTGTCTCAACTGACAGACCCTGGGAATGGGCTCCTTTTTGATTGTTGTTAAAGCAGAATCATTTGCTGCCTAGGTTGATGTTACCCCTTGATGTTTGTAGTCCTCTTTCTAATTTACTAAATTATATTTCAGTGTTCTTAAAAGTTAGAGCCACAGTAAACCTTTACCCCCTCACCCCTAACGGCATACTCATTTGAAATACAGCTAAAACCCTCCATAAACAAACAAAACCCAAAGCTGAACCAGTTATCATCCAGTTAATGCTGACTCATGATGACCCCATGTGTGTCCAAGTAGACATGTGCATAGTTTTTGATGGCTGTGACCTTTAGGAATTAGATTGCCAGGGCTTTCTTCCAAAGTGCCTCTGGGTGGATTTGAGCCACCAACTTCTTTCAGTTAATATCTGCTTGCTTAACCAAGGAATTAGGAATTCCTAAAATCCTCCATAGATTTTCTCAAATCACTGAAAATATTTTTATTCAAAGCCAGATTGTCTGAACTGCTAACTATTTAGGTAGAGGAGAGTTCTGTTTATTTTTATTACTTAGATTTAATTCATTTCTGGAATTATTTGTGGGAATTTGTTTGGTTGTAATACCATCAGGTATTCAGAGAGCAATTCCTTACTAGTAGATTACATTCACATCGGAGTGAGTGGTTTTGTGTTTTATAGAAACTTGACAGATTAAGCTAGTAGAAAATTTGGGCTGAGTTGATGAATTTTAAAAATGAATTAAAAGACTTAAAGAGCATTGTCTTATTGTCAGGAAGAGATTGTTATTTAGTAAGTACTTCTGTTTTTGTTAACGAAGGGATACGTGTAGGTATTTGGAGAATAGGCTTACTCTTTTTTTCTTCTTAATATGAAACATTTTAATAAAAGAAAACTTGACTAACATCACACAACTGGCTTCTTGTCTCTTGTTACAAATACGTTGAAATGGTCTAAAGATGCTACTAAAACAACGTATGCATTGTTTTGATGGGATATTGATTCCTTCTGTAGTGTTCAAAATTGCTTGCATGCCTCCCAGCAACAAATACATATGTGACAGACTTAATGTGAGATGAGCATTCCAGAGAAATGAAATGCTGGTTTACTTTTCAGTAGCTATGCAGCTAAAAATAAATAAATAAAAATAAAAAGTCATGCTTTTAGAAATGTGGCCTTAAGGCACTAACACACTAGTATCCAATGCATGAAACTCTTCCAGTTATTTTAACAAAACCTAATCAGAGGGAACAAAAATGTGTTTGGCATTTATAGAGTTTGTTTATTGATTGCTCTAAGCCATTAGAAAGGATATCCTATTCCTTTTAATAAAATACTTTTGGGCAGTTGTCTCTATTTTAATATATAAGTACTTTTGGAACTTGATTTTAACCAGGTAAAACTCAACTGTTAGGTATTGTGGAATGAAACGGAACTAGGAGAATGGGAGAAAGAATGGCAGGTGTGCACGCTTATATCACAAATGGTACTTAAACTAAGTTGTTTTTTTTTTTCCGGTTATGCTTACATCTATTCTTGTATATGGTGAGCCATTATTTACAGTGCCTCTTCGAATCTGTTGTCTAGATTCTAGTACTAAGTACAGTGCTAGGGAGTTTAGATCCGAAATCAGAAAACATAGCTGGTGAAATTTTCAGAGAGGAAACAGTAAAGATTACTATTATATTGTGCATTTTATTTGCTAGTGAGTGAAATTAATATTGAAATTATTTTTTGTAATTACTAATTGTTGTGCTTGCTATTGCTGCAAAGCTAAATGTTATATAGATTTAGGTGTTAGGTACATGTTTCAAAACAAAATCTTAGCTCTTTCTATCCTTTTTTAAAGAAATCTATTTTAGTTTGTTTGGACTGGGCAGTGTTGTGTTCTTTTGTACATACAATCACTATGAGTTGGAACTGACTTGATGGCACCTAACAACCTTATAGTTAGTGGTGAATAAGAGTAAATAATAACATTTGTTGAAGAAATGAAACCTAACCTGTCATATACATTTTTTACTTGTAGATACTCCCTGTGTCAAGCTTCTTTTAATTCTGTGTAATTCCAGTAGAACTAGCAAGTTATTTTGCTTAAAATGTCTTTTTTCCTATGCTGTGTAAGTTGAATGTGAGAACAGATCTAATAGATATACTTACATAGTTTATTTTATCATGTATCATTTTATTGCTGTCTTCTAGAACATTGTTATACTAAATGTTCCAATAATGGAAATTTTATGCAGCTACTTCAAATGAAACAAATATGCAAAAACTCAATTTTGGAACTCATTCCTTGAGGAGAGGGAAAAAACTCACCATGCTGTGACCAAATTAGATTTCTGATATGTTGGCAACTTATCAAACACTGCCATTTCCAGAAAACAGGGTGTGGGGTCCAGTGAAATGTCAGTACTTCTCAGTCACTTTCAATTGAGGTATTTTGGGGTTTAATATGGTTAAATTTTTACAAACATTTCATTGGTAACAGAAAATTAAAATTTGGGTTCTGTACCTAAATAAAAATGGCTCTATACGGATTCAGGAATAACCGTGTTCAATTACAGTGGATTCTTCTTTTCAAGAAGAGCTTGATTTTCAGTTCTCAGAGATACTAGTTTTACTTACTGGAGCTCCTTTGTTTTGCAGAGATCATGATGCAGCCGTCCTTTTGGATTTCTTTTTAATAATGTGTGACCCTTCACCTTTGATCCCCTGACCTGCATTACCTTGGTAACCATTTCATTTTTTAATTTAATTTCATTTTTTAATTTTGGTATACAAGCTGTAACATTTCATCTCTCAAAGTGTAACACGCTGATATCCTCAAGTAGAGGTGCCCCTTTGAGCGATAAATTTGCAAAATGCTGTCTTCATTTTCTGTATTAAAATTCATTCCAGTTTTAAAAATAAAATGTAATCTGTGTTTTCATCCTTTTGCAGTTTAAGTTTAATGAGTGCATTTCCCCATACAGTATATTTCCTTTTCTGTTCATGTTTTGAAAGAACTAAGTTAGCTTGTTGTTTACATACACACACATACTGAAGACACCCACGTACCCCTTCCCTTCCCCATGCCATTGCCAACCCCCTTCCCACACAGTCCCCTCACCATCACTACATACTCTTTCTTTACACATTAACTTGTCTTTCTTTCAGAAATAACAGCAACTTGAATCGATTAGTCTTAGGTGCCACATTCTGCAACTTCAAATTACATTTTACATTCTCAAGTATTATTGGGAGAAAATGTTTAGACTTTTAATTCCATTTAATGGCTAGAAGGTAACAAACTTGTTTCATTTCCAAAATTCACATTTTCCTTTCTTTAATTTTATTTCTTTGAGGTAGAAGTGAAGAATAAGCAACATTCTTAACATGACAAAAAATGTAGCTTTGTCTCTGCTGAAATCAAGTTAGTCAACTCTGATGGTCCGTATACCAGCTTGATTTATGCCATATGGTATTTCATGATGGTTTTTCAGACAGTGCATTTTTTATTGTAGTCCTCTTTTTGGTACATTCTTATTCAAAAGTGAAACAAACCAAAATTAAAAAAAAAAAAAAAAAAAGAGTTAAAGCTTTGAACTGGCAAGATATTCCTAAGAAATCATGTTCTTAAAAAAAAAAAAAAAAAAAAAAAAGTCACGTGAAATTGCGTTGCATGGCCCAGTGAAGCACAGATTATTTTTTAAGTGTCTCATTATTTTATTCTCTAACAGTTAATGCTGATGTTTTAATTGCACACAGCTGAAGCTGCTAAATGAGCACTGAAATGGGTTTAAGTCCTCTCTGCGCTTTGTTGATACCTATAAAAGTTTATATCATTCATTAGAACCACAAATTAAAATTAGTTGTAGTGAGCTGTTCATCGGAGATTTGCACTCTCTTGCACACTCCTGACTCACCAGCTTGTGTTTACCTAGTGTACTTGCATACCTGGGAAGCTAGCTGCTTTTGACTTTTGGTATCTTCTCTTTTTACAGAATCTCAAAATACCCTAGCTGAGAAATATATATATATAGGTAAAGTGTTCTATGAGTGAGTATAAAACCAAAAAATATATGGAATAAATGTCCCAGCAGTTGGGAGCAAATTATTTACTGAACTTAATATTAAGGTGATTTTTAAAAATTTTTTTATAGTACTTTTCAGAGTTGTACAAGCATGTTTTCTAGATCCCAAAAGACTTTTTCCCCTTCAGGCATGTCCTTTATTTGTTCCTTCGATGCCATATCTTTTGAGAGTAAATTAAGAGTTTATTGGCCATAGAATACAAGGCTAAAGGGCCTGTGACTGGTGTCTGCTCTATTCCTGTGTTCAGCAGCCCTGGGCCCGCCCAGCTCTGAGGAGTGAGCAGGCTGATGTTCCCCAGGAGAGCCACTAGCTGTCCCTTTGGACAGAATCAAGGCTGCAGTACATCTCTCCTTTGGACACTCCTGTATTCTTGAGATAGTCAAATACTTTATTCACCAGCCTAGTAGGAACTGAAGACACATTACTGGGTAAAGAAGAAAAATGTGTTTATTGTGATACTTTAGTTTGAATTTGATTGATTTAAATTTTCTTTAGAGTTTTCTGCTTAATGCATTTTAAAATAACCTAGTATTTGTAAGAGAGCTGGTATGTGGACACATTATTTTCAATGAACATTGCTTATTTAGTTAGTATTTTGGAGTTCTAATAAGTTGGAAACATGATTTAGTGAGAAATCTCTAATGTGAGAGTCACAATGGCTGCTTTTGACTATCTAACAAGGCCTCTGGATATGACATTGGTATCTTTTAAGGTAATTACACAAAACTAAAAACTCAATAGAAAGACCTCAAAAGACTTTCATTTTAGTGTAAAAGCAGTGAAATTTGTTGTTTGGTTTAATGTATACCAAAAACCAAACTCATTGCCATTGAGTCGATTCCGACTCATAGTGACCCCCTTTGGGTTTCTGAGGCAATAAATCTTTATGGAAATAGATTGCCCAGTCTTCCTTCCGCAGACTGACTGGTGGATCTGAACTGCCAGCCTTCTGGTTAGCAGTCAAATGCCTTAGGCACTATGCCACCAGAGCTCCTTGGTTTGATGTATAGGAGTTTATAAAACATCTCATGAATGTTATTTCAGTTTTATTGTGTGAAATGTAGATATTGTATGTCTCCTACTTGCACTTTAGGATTGTTAGGAGGATGAGTGAAACACCGTATGACAGACACCCTGGGAGCTCGAACCTCTTTTGTGATTGGACTGTTAGCAGTCCTGATCATGAGCTGACAGCAGTGACCGTTGACTCCTGTGCTGAGTGGTTGGGAGCACAAACTCTGGAGCTGAGTACCTTGGTTAGAATCTCTCCTGACCTCTTGTAAATTGCCTAACCTCTCTGTTCCTCAGTTTTCTTCTCTTTAAAATGGAGATGATAATAATAGTACTTACTTACAGGATCATGTAAAGGTGTGGATGAATATTTGTAGGGACAGTGCTTAGAGAAGTGCCTGGCAGGGTAGTATAGCTGTGGGTACGAAGCCCAGGCCAGACGCTGCTCAAGAGGACCCAGTCAGAGTGGGGGGCTTTGAATTAAATAGAATTCTGAGGGGAACATACACTCTACAGAAAGTTAGACTTTTAAGAATTTTTCTATTTATCTTCTAACGTTATCTTAAAGACCCTTGCATGCTTAGGGAGAGAGAAGAATTGAATGGGTTATTGTAATTAAATCTGCCTAAAACAGATGGAAGGAGCTCTGGTGGTGCAATGGTTGAGTCATTTGGCTGCTAACTAGAAGGTCAATGGTTCAAGCCCACCAGCTTGCTCCGTGAAAGAAAGATGAAGCATTCTGTTTCTGTAAAGACTTACAGTCATGGAAATTCAGTGGGGATTGCTGAGTTAGCATTGACTCGATAGCAGTGAGTCTGGTTTGAGTTTAAAACAGATGCATGTTCAGGGGTTCAAAGTTAAATCTGGGTTCCTAACCTTTTAGGAACAACTCCTTGTGGATATAGCTGTTTTGCTATTTTTGCCTATTTCCATAGTCAGAGTGGATGTCCTGGGTAGCACAGTTAAGTACTTGACTGTTAGCTGAAAGTTTCATGGTTTGAACATGGCTAGAGATGCCTTGGAAGACCTGGCATGGTTTGAAAACCCTATATAACAACGTAACCAAAACATAAGACATCTGTAGCAGAGACCTCATCTTACTTAGCTGTTACTCACTCACTTATCTGCAATGAGCTGGCTAGCTAGCCTTCAGGGGGGCAGTGTATTAAATTGCTCAGAGCTTTTTATGAAGCTTCAATGCTTCTTCCTAAGTTAGAGTAAGTGGGAAGGACATTCACTCACTGCTGTGTGTCATGCATTGTTCCAAGTGCTTTACATGCACTTTAATGATCTACAATTATCTGTGAGCTAAGTGGTATATTAATAACCACGTTTTGCAAATGAGAACCCCAGTGCTGAGATAGGCTTGCCCAAGGTCATAGCCAAGTACAAAACTGGAATTCCATCCAGGTGATCTCTTCTCATGGCACCCGCCACATTGACTGGCCCACTTGGCTAAACTACTGACAAGAAGTGGTTCTTTTATTTTGGTTGTATGTGCTACCTTCCCTTCAGACAACGCACCTCTAAGACACCTCTAGGGGCATATGCCCACATAGCTGCCTCCTACGATCTCCCACCACCATTCTTTGGTAGGCTCTGTCATACATGTGACTCTTTTAGGGACCCTATAGCAGTGGCCTTCTCATCTTGGCTGTACATCCAGAATCACTTGTACAGCTCTTAAAAATATAGAGGCTGGCCCCATACCAGACTCTGTTCATGTCATTGTAGCAGAGGACCAGTGATTGATAAGGTTCAGAAATACAGGAAGCTTATTCTGAAAAGAACAAAAAAATGTAAATACTTTCTGCATCTATGCTTCTAGAACATGGCCAGTGCAATTAATTCTGTAGTTGGCTATATTGTAAGTTGAAATGGGCCTTTGTGGGCCAATTCAGTAATTCAGCCACCAATAGTTGGCACCCTTTCCATGGGAAATGTCTCAATCATCCATTCTTTAGAAAACAGTCTACTGTAAGTGGGACCTGACCATCAGAGCTAAATACAAAATTAAATTCAGAGTGCTACCATCCTGATTTGAAAGATTTTGTCACTGTATAGCAAAGCAGAATTGAGATGTGACATGTATGTGCCCCTCCCCTGCAAGCGATGAAGAAGAGCTAGAAGGCCACATTTTTTTTCCTCTCTGCATCTTTTCACTTTTCTTTCTCCCCCTTCTCTCATTTCTATTTCCATTCCCTCCTCTGTCTTTCCATCTTCTCCTTTTTCTGCCCTTTTTTCTCTTTCTGTCAGTCGATCTCTCCTGTCTCCTTTGAGTTGTGTGTGGGAGGATCTGTCACCAGATTGTAAAGGACTTGATATCTTCCATGGTGCCTCTTCTTGACCTTTCTTAATTTGTCTTAGTATCTGCTTTTCAAAGGAATAGGCATTACCCCTCATTAGCCTGAAAAGTATCAGATATTGTTTATGGTCCTCTATCCTCATTTAGGTGGTTTAGCTGGTGGTTCAAACCCACCAGCCACTCCTTGGAAGGAAGATGGGGCAGTCTACTTCCGTAGTGCTGTCTCCTTGGAAACCCAAGGAGGGGTCGCTATGAGTCGGGTCCGACTCGAGTGCACATAACAACAACACAACAACAATCATGGAATTCGGGTGGTGTAATGGTTAAGGCATTTGGCTGCTAGCCAGAAAGTTGGCGGTTTGAAGCCACCTGGTGCTTTGTGGAGGAAAGATGAGGCAGTCTGCTTGCATAAAGGTTTACAGCTTTGGAAACCCAATGGCGGTCGCTGTGAGTCAACATCGATTAGACGGCAGTGAGTTTTTTTTTGTTTGGTCGTGGATTTAGGTAAGTTGAGAAACACTGGGCTTCAGTTGCTGAATAGTACAGAATGTTGGGCAGTAGACACACTTGGACTATACTAGAAGCCACTTAATTCAAGCTTTTAGTGTATCTTTTATATAGTCTTTAAAGTTGGAAAGGTCCATGATTATCTGAGTTGAACCTCTCGTTTTGGTGATGAAGGATGGGTTTCTGAAAGGGAAAGGTACCTCCTGAAAGCTCCTGGCCAGCACAGATATTCCCCTTGGTACTACCCCTCTGTCCTGACATCCTGGTGTATGGTGGACAGAAGAGAACAGAGTACATGCCAGAGTAAATGCTCTGACACCCGCGGGCGTGGGTGATTTGCTATCTGCTGTGAGAAGTAATGGAGAAATAGTCAAAATGACCACCCTCTGCTTTTCTGCTTTCATTTTGCCTTTCACATAAACAAATTAAAACAAATTTCATGAGGTTGGAGTGATTCGAGGATGAGCAGAGCACCACTGCCATGTGAAAGTCAGTAAGCCCTGTAGGAGATTTAGGCTTAAGCAGATGCCAAACCAGTTAGTTCTGAGGGAGTTGAGCCTTTTGAGGCATTTGAGGAGACTAAGGAACCCAGGGTGAAAGTATAAAAAATAGAGATTTTTGTTGTTCCTCAGTGAAAATCTGGCGTAGCCAGAAAGGGAGTTAATGAAGGAGAAGGCAGCAACAAAGTTGCTGCACAGCCAGGAAATGATGTTTGTTCTCATTTGTAGTTACTGTTTCCTTGGAAAACTGTGACTGTGGTTACTGTGACTGTGTGTGACCTCATTCCTCAGGATCATAGGATTCTGACCAGATTTCTCCTCTCCACACACATTGTTAGATGGGTTCAGAATCATGCCACTTGAGAGTTGTCACACGCGCCTACTACAAACTTTGGTTATTCAGGAGTTGATTATCCAGTTTTTTTCCTCTCTTCTGTGCTGATCCTTTTGAATATTTCTACTCCTCTTAATAACTATTTTTTCCAAAGTAAAAACCTAAATAACTTTCTTTTTTTTTGGTAATGATGGTAAAAGGACTGGTAAAGGAGAAGGTTGAAACTCTTGATTTGACGCAAAATTTCTTTTACATGCCATCATACATGTTAAAGCATCTGCCACAGGTTCTCAGCACATAGTAGACAGTAAATGCCAAATCTCTTTTCATTTCTCATTAACACAGGTAATTAAGAATAGGCACTGATAGACTCATATCTGTGTAGATATATATCTATAATTAAAGTTTCAATTAAAGAAACACCACACCAGGCAGATGGTTCTTATCCCTGCATCCTGTAAACCAGACAACCGTGGCTTTTCGATCTTGTACACAAGCAACATGGAAGGAACAGCCTCCCTGGTGGTGCACCAAAGAGGGAGGAGAAGGTAGTCTTATTAACCAACCATACTGCCTAAGGCACTTGACTGCTAACCAGAAGGCTGATGGTTCAAGCCCACCAGCCACTCCTCAGAAGGAAGGTTGGGCAATCTACTTCTGTAGTGATACTGCCTTGGAAACCCAAGGAGGGGTTGCTATGAGTCGGGTCCGACTTGACGGCACATAACAACAATAGCAACAACAACAATCAAATTTTGGTGGCACTTCATGTGGTGCGAATCCAGTGATAATTGTTGCAATTTGAAATGGAAATATAATACATGAGAGTTCTGTCCCAACCAAAGCTTTTAAGCCTCAAGTCAAGGGCATTACCACAGCCCAGCTGGTATATCACAAGGCATGTGGTTTTGTGCTAGATCACAAAAGCTGACGAAGTGTTATTTAGGATCATCAGCTAAATACAGTATTAAATTGGAGTGCTACCACCCTGAGTTTAGAGGCTTTGCCACTGTAGAGCAAAGCAGAATTGAGATGTGATGCACCTCCCGGGGGGGGCTTATGGAGGTCTTCTGTTCTAAGTCACAGTGACCTTAATGATTAATCAAGTACAAAATCCAAAAAAAAAAAAAAACAAAGCATCCACTGAGGGCACAAACAAAAGATTTACTTCAGATCTTACCACTTAAGAGAAAAGCTGGCCCCCAGTGAGCACTAGCCCTTTGTTCTAGTCACATCACTGCCAGTAGGAAGCCAGGCCTTGTGGAGTGGAGGAGTAGGTGGTGGCACATCTCTGTGAGTCCATGACACTTCACCTTCACCTCTTGTGATTCATCCATTTCTTAACTTTTATCTGCCCTCATAATCACTTATCTACCAACACACACAAATTTCTGGAGTTCAGTGGAAGAGAGATAGTTACACGGCTGCATTACGTACTCGTTGATTGGGATGTGTTTTTACTATCTAAACTAATCTGAAAAACGAAACTGCTATGTTGTCGATTCCGACTCATAGTGACCCCCTTTGGGATTCTGAGGTGGTAAATCTTTACGCAAGTAGATTGCCCAGTCTTCCTTCCACAGAGTGGCAATGGGTTTGAACTGCTAACCTTCTGGTTAGCAGTCAAATACCTTAGGCACTATGCCACCAAAAAAACCAAACCAAACTCAACTGCTATTGAGTTGATCTCAACTTATAGTGATCCCTCCTTGGGTTTCCAAGGTGGTATCTCTACGGAAGTAGATTGCCCGTTATTCCTTCCGAGGAGTGGCTGGTGGATTTGAACCATCAGCCTTCTGGTTCGCACACCAGTACTCCTCTTTTTATCATCTACATCTCACCAGTTTATTTTTGCTTTGGTAGAACCAGTAGTGAAGATACTCATTTCTTATTTCACAACAAAACATCTTGTTTAAGAGGGTGGAGAATAATTTCTCCTTTCTTTCACAGTGCATAGTCTTATCATCCCTATGTTACTTTTAAAGGAAGTAGGGCTTACACTTGAAAAAGAGCCCATATTATCCAATAAATATTCAATTATCTTCACATTAAAAACCATGTCATTGGATGGTAGAACCTGAAAGCACCTTAATTCGTCTTAATAACACATATAAATCAAAACTCAGTCATCCTAGGAGCATAGTGTGTGTAAGTATAGGGGAAATGCCAAACCTGATCCCTGTGATGTACTGTGAGGGGAGGCTGTGTGTGATAAGTGGAAGAAATGTGTTTACCACCTTTTGGCTTGGGGAAGGCTTCCATTATTTGGTGAGATGCACTTTGGCTTTAGATATCAATTAAACATAAGCAACCTTGAGTAAACAATCTTTGGTTGAGTCTGGAAAATATTGTAAGGCCTGTACAGAATTGAGCTGATAGGTATTAGGCTATTTGGCATTTTACGTGTGGAATTTGAACCTGAAAGACTATGAAATCTATTTCTTCTCTAATTTAGTTAGAGACCTGAACATATAACCTTTGAATGTACAACACAGTTTTAGATTGTAGGAATTTCTTACTTATAAAGTGATACTATTGCTACTCAGAGAATAGCAGTTATGCCTTATGACCATGTAGTAAGGAGAATTGTTTTTCCACAGAAAGAAAACATCAGCAAGCTCACCTCAAATATTAGTCTTTTTATTTCCCTTTCAATAGTGGGTTTAAGAAATATTTTGCTCTCCCTGATTTCAGTGTATATGATGGGAGGAGGGTAGAATGTGCCACTCACCCCCAAAGTGACTTATATTCAAACTTTATTCATTTGTTCAGTAAAATGTATGGACTGCCTAGTACTTGGGAGCTCTGGTGGGATAGTGCCTGAGGCACTTGACTTACTAACCAGAAGGCTGGCGGTTCAAACCCACCAGTCACTTCTTGGAAGGAAGGTTGGAAAATCTACTTCTGTAGTGATACTGCCTCAGAAACCCAAGGAGGGGTCGCTGTGAGTCGGGTCCGACTCAGCAGCACATAACAGCCTAGTACTAGGCATTAATTATCTTTGGTGCCAGGAATAGAACAGTAACCAAAAAATGCTCACTTCTCTCTAAGGGAGGTGGTGGGTGGGAAGGACAGAACACAAACAGGAATGACAGTTGTTTTTTATTAGGTGCTATTGAGTCAGCTCCCCCTTATGTACAAAATAGAAGGTTGCCCGGTCTGTCTCCACCTTCATGATCTTTGAAAATTTGAGTCCATATAACAATAAACCAAAAAAAAAAAAAAAAAAACCCTAAGCAAACTCATTACCATTGAGTTGATTCAACACTAATTAAGTACTTACATGTACCGGTTATATTTATTAACTCATTAATTACTCAGAACAGTTTGCAGAAGTAGGTACTGTTACCTCCAATGCATAGATGAGGAAACCAGGGCTTTAGTTCCAGTTCAACTGCCTGCTGAGAATTTGTATTTCCACCCCCAAATCTACATTTTGAGAAAATCCCCAGGTGATTCTATACAGAAGAATCTTCTTAAAATGTAGATTCTGGGGATCTTGTTGGTGCTCTGGTGGTGTAGTGCCTAAGGGATTTGACTGCTAACCAGAAGGTTGGTAGTTCAAACTCACTAGCCACTCTGGAAGGAAGACTTGGCAGTCCATTTCCATAAAGATTTACCACCTTGGAAACCCAGTGGGGGTCACTGTGAGTTGGAATCTACTGGAGGGTAGTGAGTTCGATTTTTTTTGCAGGGGGGGTTGGAGATCTTATTAACCCTTTCAAGAGAGAATTATTTTCTGCTTTGGATTTTTTTGTTGAAGCTATACATTTTTGGTAATGAAAGACATTTTGAATGAAATGGAAAAAAAAATGTTTTTGAGGTAATATGGATTTTGAAATAGTTAGTGGGGACACATGTCCTGAGGTGGCTCTGGTGCTGGAATTGGTGGATGAGGCCCATTTCTTAAGATTCACACAGTTATACAGGCCTCTACCAGATGACAGCCCACACTGAAAATGGGACAGCACCTTCCTACTAAACCCGAGAAGTGGAAAATGTGGGTGAGCACTATATGTACCATAGGTCACAAAAGGGTGAACTTAGATATTCTGATGCAGTATATCTGGGATAGAATTGGATATTCTCAGCAGAGGTTGAACTGAAATGATCTGGTTCGAAGCCTTGGAGAAAACTGAGGCACAGAGGTTAAAATAACTTGCTTAGTGTCACACAGCTAGTAAATTGGTGATATTGGCATTGAAACCCAGGAAATCTAACTCTAGATTCCATGTTCCTAAACACATACTGCTTTGTATCTCTCTTTAAAAACTGCCTTATCTGTTTGTTTATTCATAAATAAATAAACATAAAATTAATGTTAGGTGATCATAAGTGTGCTGAGGAATAAAAAAGCAAGGTAAACAGTTTAAGGGCTCCTGAATGTCTGTGTGTATGCATGTGGGCTATTTTAGAAAGTGTGACTTGACTAGGTTTCTCTCCTAAGGTGATTTGAAGGAAGTGAGAGTGAGCCACTTAGCCATCTGGAGTAAGAATGTTCCAGTCAGAGGCAGCAGCGAAAGCAAAGGGCTCAAATGGGACCTGGACTGGGCAGTAACAAAGGAGAGGCAGGGAGAACAGTGTAGAGGTCTGTGTGGCTGGTTAGAGGAGTGTGGTGGAGAGGAGTAGAAGGTGAAGTATAAGGAGTCGTATTCTATAGGGTCCTGCAAGTCATCATTGAAGTCTTTTGGTTCTGCCAAATGAGAAGGGAAGCCTCTGAGAACCTTTGAGCAGGCAAAAAAAAAAAAAAAACAAACATGATTAAAAGGATTATTTTGAATGGATAGCAGGGAATAGTCTAGGGCAGGGTCTGCCAACAATGGCCTGCATCCCAAATCTGGCCTGCCACCTGTTTTTATACAGCCAGCCACCAAGAAGTTTTAAATATTGAAAAAAAAATTATAGTTTTTAAAACATGAAAATGACATCAAACTCAAATTTCAGTGTTCATTTTAAAGTTCCAGCTTTATTGGAACACAGCCACCTTTACTTTTTTATGTATTGTCTAAGAGTGTTTTTATACTACCATGACTACATTGAGCACTTGTGACAGTGACCACATGGACCATAAAGTCTAAAATATTGACTGTCATGCCCTTCACAGAAAATATTTGCTGATCCCAGGGTCTTAGAGTGGGGGTGGGTGGATAGGAGCAGGGAAACCAGTGACGAAACAATAACAGGAGATGATGATGGCTTAGACCAGGGAAGTCACAAGTGGCCAGATACTGGATATTTTGATGGACACGCTCATGGATTGGATGTGAATATGAGGACTAAAGAATGATGTCCCTGGTTTTGTACTAAGCAGCTGGAAGGATGCAATTGCCATTTACCGAGATTAGGAAGACTGAGAATGGCAGGTTGGGGAGAAGGTTGGGGAGAAATAAGAGTTCGCCTGTGACTGTGTTAACTTGAAGATGCCCAGTGAAGGTGCCAAATAGACAATTCTGTATATGAGTCTGTAATTTAGAAGAGATGCCCAGGCAAAAGCTAGACTCTTGAGTGTTTTCAGCATATGGATGGTTCTTGGGACTATGAACTAGATGGGACTAGATGAAATCATATGTAGAGAGAATTCAAACATTGAACCTTAACTGCATGCCAGTGTTAAGAGTGGGAAGAGGAAGGAACAGAGGAGAATGGAAGGAGCAACCAGAGAAAGAGCACCAGGAGAGAGTGGTGTCTTGGCAGAAAGTGGGAGAGAGAATGTTTGCTCATCTGTGTCAAATGCTGCTTAAAGGTCAAGTAAGATGTGGGCTGAGAACTAACTCTTGGACTTGGCAGCACAGAGTTCATTGGCGACTTTGATAGAAAGACATATCAGTGAGGTGGTGAGGACAAAAGCCCAATTCTAGCTGATTCAGGTGAAAATGGGAGGAGAGGAAGCAGAGAGGTGCTTTTAAGTTTTGTTTTGTTTTGTTTTTTGTCTGCAGCCTAAGCACATACAAGCTAGGAGAGGGCAGAGAGTTGGATATAACCTGGGATTGGGATAAAGGTGAGTACAGTGGAGGGAGGGCAGGACATGGAGCTCAGTGATGTACAGAAGAGCTAGTGTGATGATAGACCTGGTGGGGAGGCAGGTGAAACATTAGAGAGAGAGGAAGGGCATTCAGAGGTTGGGGGTGGGACAGGCTCAGGATTCAGGGAAGTAGGATCAGGGAATTGTTGGAGCTGGGAAGGTCAAAGAATGAGATGCTTGACATGGATAGAAAGGAACATGGACAGTTAACATCAAGGTCTGGGGCAGTGCTGTCCCATAGAAACATACTGTGAGTCACGTATAATTTTTAATGTTCTATTAGGAGCTCTGGTGGTGTAGTGCCTAAGGCATTTGACTGCTAACCAGAAGGCTGGCAGTTCAAACCCACCAGCCACTCCTCGGAAGGAAGGTTGGCCAATCTACTTTTGTAGTGATACCGCCTTGGAAACCCAAGGAAGGGTCTCTATGAGTCAGATCCAACTCAACGGCAGTGCATTTGGTTTAGTTTTGGTAGCCTGATTTTTAAAAAGTAGAAAAAAGTAAGTGAAATAAAGTTTAGTGATATATGTTTTTTTTAACCCAGTTTGTCTAGAACATTATCATGTGAACATATAATTAATAAAAACATTATTAAAGAGATATTTTACATTCTGTTTTTTCCTAGTAAGTCTTTGGAAACTAGTGTGTGTTTTACACTTATGGCATATCTTAATTCAGGCTAGACACATTTCAAGTGCTCAGTAGCCATATGTGACTAGGAGGTATCATACTGGACAGTGCAAGTCTTGAGTATACTGTGGAATTCGAGTCAAGGTTATTGGAAGGGAAGGAGTCAAGAATGAGAGGCCAAGGTTTTGGAAGGTATTACTACTTGGATTTGAAACCACTTATGATTGGAAACTCGTTATGAGGGGAGTAAGGAGCCCTGGTGGTACAGTGGTTATACTCTCAGTTGTTAACCAAATGGTTAACAGTTTGAACCCATCAGCTTGGTCCACCAGAGAAAAGACCTTGTGGTTTCTCTGTAAAGATTTTAGCCTAGGAATCCCTGTGGGATTGTCCTTATAGGGTCGCTGTGAGTTGGAATTGACTTGAGGGCACGCAAACAACAGCATGAGAAGAGTAGTGCTGGAGAGGAAGGAGGGGGAGGCGGTGAGGGTCAGTAGAGGTAGGGTGCTTTTGTGGCCAGAGTAACTGTCTACTACCAAGTGAGCACTTGCTGACCTAAGCCCATCTACTTCTCAAAGCTTCTGTGAGGTTCTAAGGGGTTGCTTTTGCTCATTGTAAATCCAGTCGTACTTCCTTAAGGAGCTCTGGTGGCACAGCGGTTAATGAATTCAGCTGCTAACTAAAAGGTTGATGGTTTGAACCCACAAGTTGTTGCTCCATGGGAGAAAGGTGGGGCAGTCTGCTTCTGTAAAGATTTTAGAGCCTTGGAAACCTCGTGGGGCAGTTCTGCTCTGTACTAATAGGGTCACTATGAGTCAGAATCAACTCTATGGAAGTGGGTTTTCTTGGTTTGATATCTCTTTAGAATCGGGTTTTTGCAACATATCTGAGTCACAGTAAAATGTCAGAACACAAGGCCACAATTTTGACAGTTTTCCAAAAATGGTGACTATTTATTCAGTTGGGGTTTTACTGCTTACACCAGAAGGCCTTTCATTGAATCGTTAATGGAAATGCTAACCCAGTGTGAGCAACTCATTACAGCCAATTTTTTCGCCAGAAAGAAAGCATTCTTTAGATTCTTATTTTTGTTTTGGCATGTTTTTAGATTCCTATCTTTATTTTGTCATAATCCTGTTTGTTATACATGACTCAACAACTCTAAAAGTGTTTGCCTCCCTGTGGAAGCCCAAGGTTAGTAGCTTCAAGGAAGTACCTCAGAAATCTTCCTGGGCTTGACAGATGCATTTTAAAAGGCAGACATGGGCAGCCTTTCACCATGCAGAGAATTTAACTATGTGGGTTTTCTTTTTGGCTTGATTTACAATATGTTTTTAAAGATTAATTAAAATTGATGATGATGTCAGTTATTTTTTTTTATCTTGTAGGCCAGAAAAAAGTGAACTATTGTGAAATGGTGGCCTGGAGCACCTGGGGAGCACACAGTTAGTCGCTACACTCTGTACTGATGATAAACCAGTCACTGGCTACTGAGTCAGTTCTGACTCATGGTGACCCCGTATTTGTCAGAGTAGAACTGTGGTGCCATACGGTTTTCAGTGGCTGAGGTTTTGGAAGTAGATCGTCAGATCATTCTTCTGGGGCATCTCTTCTGAGGTTTTGTTTTCTGAGATGGATGCAAACTTCCAACCTTTCAGCAGCTGAACACCAACTGATTTACACAACTCAGGGACTCCATACTGATAATTATAACTGTTAATTGGAGCCCAGAGGGAAAAGTTTGCTTACCTTAGAGAATGTTCTAAATATGCATATAGCAAACTGAAACTCTGATTCTGGATCTTTCAAGGATTTTAATTTCCAAATCTTGCTCCTCATATACTTTCCCTATCAGATGGAAACATATTAATTAGAATAAACAGAGTTTATTTTAAAAAGATTTATTTTGGGTTCCTTTTAGCTTGTTTCCTGAAGTATTGAGATTAACGTAAGAAATCCTCAAAAACCCTGCCTGCCCTTAGGAGGAGCTCCTACTCTGATCCCTTTGACATTGAAGGAGTAAATTACTTGTTCATTTTGTGTTAGCGGATTGTTACCAGGATGAGGACTCTGAGTAGTCTCTAGCTTGTCAGTGTACAAACTTTAATAATCTCCTAAGAGGATCAAGAGAATCTGCTTTGTAACTCACTGTGTTATTTTCTTTTAAATATAATGTTCTCCCTGCACCATTGTATTCACATGAAAGAAAATTCAGTACATAGAACTTAGTAGTAATGAAAGCTTATTATTACATAAGTTTTCTTAACTCTTTTTATTCTAATTAAAATGTTTCCATCTGATGGGGAAGTTTATGAGAAGCAAGATTTGGAAATTAAGCAAGAAATTAAAAGAACATTAATGGCTTTATTGCAATTTGTTTTGAGGGGCCCCCCCATGATATTTTGGTAATAATATCACCTCTTCACACACAAATCTTTATGATGGACTGAAATGTATCCTAGCAAGAGAAGAGCTATCTTAATGATGTCACTTGTAAATATCACACATGTTATGTAAAAGAACCAAAATTTTTTTTTTTTTTTAAAGCATTGTTGGCATGATTCTTTCGGTACACACACACTTCTAGTTTCTTTGACAGTGGAGGTCGGTCTGTATAGGAGACTAGGGAAGTGGGTGTTCTGATAATTGTTGATTTTTACTTACTTTAGACCTGGGTCACTAACATGCTCTTGTTACAATTCTTGCTTAAAAAAACTCAGAGTATAACATTTAAACTTGTGATTTATTTATTCCTTCAGAAATTGCTGCTGAAACCTAAATCCTAACCAATACAATTAGCATAACCTTGACCAAGGCAGACACTTGTTCTACAGCAGGCAAACACTTGCCTCTCTCCTTGTTCCCAGGGTACAGAGAGCCCACACACACGTCACCCTGTTTTGGTTACCTCTAGTGCCACGCTAACAGAAATTACCACAAATGGGTGACTTGTAACAGGAGTTTATTTTCTGTCTTGGAGGCTAAAAGTCTGACTTCAAAGTGCCAAGCTCTAGGGGCTGGGTGAAACCCCCTTAGACCTTGGGTTTCAGCTCTGCCTCTTGCTCCCAGTCCCCTGGAGCTAGAAGTGTCTTTTCACTCAGGCAGCT
Organism: Orycteropus afer afer; assembly: GCF_000298275.1. NCBI lineage: Eukaryota > Metazoa > Chordata > Mammalia > Tubulidentata > Orycteropodidae > Orycteropus > Orycteropus afer. The sequence goes on from NW_006921681.1 coordinate 1,971,521, forward strand.
GCTGGCTGCTGAGGCTAACAAGCCCAGCGTCAGCAAATAAAACGGCACAGTCCCAATATTACCAAACAACACAGCAGGCCATTAGTTCAAGTCCAGAGAGTCCCAAGATCGGCAGGAAACATGGCAGGCTGCTGAATGAAGACTTGGCTACACGCAGGGTCCAAACGTGCCAAAAAGCTGCAGACCGTTCCCAGAGCTTCTCCTTATGTATGGGAAGTAGACCACACCCCTAAAGCAGCTCAGCTGCTCGCAGCAGATTCCACCATGGAGTTGACTGCCAGTCTTATCATAAGGAATAACGACAACCAGCTTCCCAGCCATTCAAAACCAGGCCCAGCCACACATAACCTCAACTACCACATACCCGCTGGATGGTTCTGTGTGTTGTTGTTGTTGTTGCTGTTGTTAAGTGCCGTCGAGTCGTTTCCGACTCATAGCGACCCCGTGTACAGCAGAACGAAACACTGCCCGATCCTGCGCCAGCCCCACAATCCATGCTATACTCGAGCCCATCATCGCAGCCAGTGTATCAATCCATCTCCCTGAAGGCCTCCCCCTCTTTCGTCGACCCTCCACCCTACCAAGCATGACATCCTTCTCCAGGGAATGGTCCCTTCTGACAACATGACCAAAATAGGTGAGACGAAGTCTGGCCATTCTTGCTTCCAAGGAGCATTCTGGCTGCACTTCCTCCAGGACACATCTGTTAGTTCTTTTAGCAGTCCATGATACTTTCAGCATTCTTCGCCAGCACCACAACTCAAAAGCATCAACTCTTCTTCAGTCTTCCCTATTCATTGTCCAGCTCTCACATGCATACGAGGCGATTGGAAATACCATGGCTTGTGTCAGGCGCACCTTAGTCCTCAAGGAGATATCCTTGCTCCTCAGCACTTGAAACAGTTCCTTCGCAGTTGACTTCCCCAAAACAACAACAACAACAACAGTGAAGTACAACAAATGAAGTACTCACTAACCTGACACTCAGTCGCTAGCTATTTGTTGTTGTTAAGTGCCATCGAGTCGTTTCCGACTCATAGCGACCCCATGTACAGCAGAACTAGCTATGGATACAGGTAAGGTAGAGAGCTCTAAACCTCATGGCCCTTCATGATCTGATATAACATGCCCCCATCCAGCTGCATGTCACCTGCTTCCTCTTGTCCCCAGATGTGGTGCTGGGCACCTCACACTCTGTCCTCTCACATGTTGTAACTCCAGCTCTTCTGTCCAGTTCTGCCTTATCTGGTGGGCAGACTGCCTTGAGCCAGCCTAGATGTCACCTCCACCATGCACCTTCTCCTGGGCTCCCTGGGTATAGCCAGTCCGATCAGCTCCCTCTAACCTGGGCACTACTGCTCATATCCCAGAGAGGGTTATTGCCCTGCCATATTGTAATATATCTCTTTATTGGTGTCTTTAGTCCACTAAGATGGGGCTCCTTGGGGGCAGGCCTTGAGCCTTGCTTATTTCTGTGCCCCTGAGCCCAGCCTATCATCTGCACATGGGTGTGAATGAGGGAGCCTGGGTGGAAGGCTGGGTGGAGTGATGGAGGATAATGTGCCTTCAAGCTAAAAAGGCAAATTTAGTGAGTGTTTTGTGGGAAGAGAGTAGTTACTGTTTTTGTTTATATAGCCTTGAAAACTTTGCTTAGCAAAAAGCAAATGTGCAAAGAGCAGTGGAAAATCAGAACCTGCTATCTGATTCCACAGAGATGATCACATTTTATGTGGGGGGAAAAAAAACAATTTGCTTGACTTGAGGTCTTCAGTTTGTTGTTCTTGCGTCTTGATTAAGTATTTATTTGGATAATTCTTAGGGTAATAGGTCATAGATGTCAAGAGGACTTTCTTTGTAATTCATCCATAGCTCTTTCCTTTTTACAGTGTACCCTCCCCTTTAAAAAAAATTATTTTTGTTCTTGTTGAGAATATACACAGCAGAACACAGCGTGCACTTTTTAATACCACATTCTAGGCTTTTGAAATGGACTGGTCTCTTAGTGTTGGACATATGACTGAATATGATGGCTCTTTTTCATTTATCTTGGTCCATTGGAATTAAATGGTCATCGTTTTTGTTTTTTTAAATTTTATTTGATGTGGCAAAAATGACACAGCAAAACATACACCATGTCACCATTTTTTACATGTATAGTTCAGTTATACTGATAACATTCTTTAAGTTGTACATTCATTCTCCATCATTTGCTAAATCATTCCACCACTGTTAACGTAACTCAGTGCTCCCTGAGCAAAAACTCCTCTTCCCCTCCTTTATCCAACCCGTGGCAGTCATTGATAATCTTGGGTTTTTGTCTATTTGCTTATTTCATGGAAGTGAGTTCATATAACATTTGACCTTTTGTAGCTGACTTATTTCACTCAACATGATATTTTCAAGAAGGTTCATCCATGTAGTGGCATGCATCAGAATTGCATTTCTCCTTATGACTGAGTAGTACTTGTTGTTGTGTATATACCACATACTGATTATTCATCTGTTGATGGACATTTTGGTGGTTTCTACCTTTTGGCTGTTGTGAAAACTGCTGCAGTGAACATTGGTATACAGATCAAACGGTCATTCTGAGATTCAGTTAATAGAAGGTTTGGTTGGAAATCAGTGCCAAATTGGGAAAGCAAATTACATAGCATCCACCCCACTTACCTGCTCACAACTTGTCCCCCTGTAAGACCCCTGTAAGCACAGTGTTCAATGTGCCACCTAAAAAACATTCACTTCAATCTACCTGTTCTGTTTACCTAGTGCTGGTCTGATAAGAATATACCACAAATCGGATGGCTTTAACAAACAGGAGTTTATTCTCTCACAGTTTGGAGGCTTTAAGTCCAAGTTCAAAGTGCCAGGCTCTAGGGGCTGGGTGAAAGCCCCTTGACCTTGGGCTTCAGCTCTGCCTCTTGCTCCTGGCCCACTGAAGCTAGAGACATCTCTTCACTCAGGCAGCTATTGGCTGCTGAGGCTAACAAGCCCAAGGTCAGCAAAAAGTCGTAGTCCCGATGTTACCAAACCACACGGCAGGCCATTAATTCAAGTCCATTGAAACTCCCAAGGTCAGCAGAGCATGGTAGGCTGCTGAACAATGACATGGCTACATTCAGGGTTCAAATGTGCCATAAGCTAGAGACCGTTCCCCAAGGCTCCTTATATACAGGAAGCAGACAACATCCCTAAGGCAGCTATTCAGCTGCTCACAGTAGATTCCACCATGGAGTTGATTACCAGTCTCATCATGGGGAATACTACATCCAGCCGCCCAGCCACTCAACCAAGCCCAGCCAAGTTGACAGAAACTGAACTACCACAGTACCTAAGTAAGAAGAGGAAAGGGGAGGTTTAGAAAGACTAGCTCCTCTTAGGAAGAACAGTACTTTTTTCAGCATCAGTTTGCATGTTAGTCCTTTTATTGATGCAAGCTTCAGTATCCCTTTGAAATAATTGTATTTTTTTTTAACCTGTAAAACTTACCCAGGGAAGTAACAATTAGAAGTGCTGAGAAAAATTTAAGAAGTCCACTTTCTTAGTTCTGTGCTTCAAGTAATAGTCTCTAGCAGAGGAGCCTCTCTAAGCATTGTGTTCTATTGTATCAATATGTACTTAGACATGTTAATCTGAATTAGAGAGCTGATTGTACATAATGACTCCCCTGGGATGCTGTGTTAGAAAAAAAAACGAAAACTTAAGTAGTTTGCTGAATATGCATAGTAAATAAAAAATTCTTCTAAAATTAATGTTAATCGAATCTGAACCTTGGTCATCTTTGAACCTTTAATTTTTAATTTGAACCTTTAAAAAAGTTTGTGGCCTCTTAAAGATAAAACCTTCAGCCCAATAAAAGCTAAGCTATAACAGTTGCAAAAAGTCCAGCCGTAGAAGATCCAGTGTTGAGTTATCATAGGGAAATAAGTGAGATGTGTGTGGTGTGTGTGTGTGTATGTATAGAGTATGTGTGTGGGTATTTACACATATGTACCTATTTATACTTTTATATATATTTGGTATGTATTTTAGTTTGCCTTTACTCAGATGTCTCTTCCTCTCACTGCTTCTGGAAATGGGGCAAATTTTCTTCAGTTAAAAACAGAAATAGAAGCGATGGTCTTGACCCATTTTACACTTATTTATTTCAGGCTCTCACCATGCACTTGTTTATGGGCGCAGCAAGAAGAGTGATCCACAGAGCTGGAGTTGTGAGGGGGCTGACACATTGGAATGAAAGCTGGCAGAATGCATAGGGAAATCTTTACCATCTTGCCAAAGCCATATCTGGCTTTGAGACAGTTCTATTAGTGAATTAATTGTATTCAGAACTCCAAATTAATTTGAACCAAATGCTATTAAAAATGGAATAGATACTATAGTGACCCACACTTGCTTCATTCAGAGTTGTCATGAAGGAGATCTGTGTAGCCTGACTCAGCTCTGGGAGAATGGGCCTCTATCCAGATGCACCCAGCCACAGGGGCCTCATAACCACCCTCATGCCCAGATGCCTCTCTTCCCCTTACTTAGCAAGCTGGACTTTTTTTTCCTACCACTTTACCCCCGAGCATTTATATGCTGGTTGCAGCAAGAATGGAAGCTCCCTGAGAGCAAGGACTCTCTGTGGTTTACCTTTATATCTCTAGTGCATAGATCAGTGCCTGGCACGATGCAGATTCTAATAAAGTGATTGAATGGACGGGTCACTAGCATTGCATCCTTTCTGAATGCTTCCTCTTTAACTTGCCTTTCGTGTATGACTTCTTAAAGTGATAAAGCAGTGAAAATTTGGGAGCAAATATGGAACATTTGTTGTGATTGAAATGAGTAGCAGCTTAGTTCAGGGTTAGAATGCAGTAGGGATATGAGATGCCTGAGTGTGTCAGGACTTTGGAATTATGAATTACAAATTTACTATGTGTTATGGTATCTCTGCTTCTTAGAGAAGTGGGAAAAAAATAGAGGAGGGAGAACATATGAGTCATATCTCTGGAATATTTTAATATCAAGACATTTAGTGAGAGACTAAGAGAAGTACTGAGAAATAAAAATAGGGAGGTAGAAAAAAAAATAGGGAGGTAGAAAATAAGTAAATATTTTTAAGTTTCCTTAATATGTAATAATTTAAAAGAATACATTTTTGCAAGTAAAATAAGAGACATCAAAATATTTCCTAGATCAAGTGGGCATTAATAAAGATATAGAGGGAACTTGGGGGCAACAAAAGCACTTTTGTTCAAAATTACCCTTATATACACTATAGTTCTTCCATCTTTGTTCTTTTTGTGTTGGCCTTGGCTGGAATACTAATATTGTTCTTGCAAAGCTTTAAAAAAAAAAAAAAAAACCCAAGGAGACAGTATCCTGTGATGCAGGCTGTTATCTCAAGGTGAGTTTATTTGTAGCACTAACTTGTGACGAATTGTTCAAAGAACTGAAACTTCTTTTCAGGTATAGCATATTTTATTTGTCAAATTTTGTTCATTTCACTGTAAACTTCAGTTATTTATCACACACTGAAAGAATCAGCTAAAACCAGGAAGTACAAAGGCCCGATTGAACTTGAATTTTCTGTCACACAGAGAAGTAACCAGCATTTCTGGTCAAATCAATAAATATATTTTTAAAATAAAATGTGAAAAGCAAAGGCCAGATTTTTATGTACCAGAAAGCAAAACAAAAACGAAACACCTTTCAGGGCATAATGCATTTTTCATTAAATTTATTGTTGAAACTATTCTGATTATAGAATCTCATTCCCCATGAAAGCATAAAAAGTGTGGATTCTTAGGGTGAAGAAGTAATTGCAGAAGGTAGTTAATGAGGCAGAACTCACAAATCTGCATTTATAGTTCTGTGGACAAATAAATCATCTGTGGAGGATACAAATGTAAAGAAAAATTCAAGAAATGCAAGGTTGAACTTTTTACTGGAATAGAATTTTAAAACCTCTTAGAGGGATGTTGTGAGTATTAAGTAAGTATAACGTGCTTAGAATAGCAACCTCAGGTGTAATGAGCACTCTGTAAATGTTTGCTGTTTGTTATTACAAGGATTTTAGTAGGAAAGTTTAAGTCATGTTTTAATCTTGCATAATAAAGTGCACTATAATTTTATTATAGTGAATGTCCACTTCCAATTTATTGAAGAGTGAGTGGCTTTTTCAAGAAACTGAAATGCTTTTCTTGGGGTTCTGTGTGTGTAGTGTATGTATGTGTAAAAGATGCTGGGACAGCTTATCCATATGACAACCCATTGACCAAAGGTGCGGGAGCAAATGTGTAACTCCTAGCTTTAATTTGAAATAAGGTATTTCATAAATCTAGAGATGTGATTAATTTGTACTGTACCCTGCTAACTGTATGTGTGTACTTTTAAGCTTTAGGGAATTAAATTGAAAATTATGACCAACACATTCTTAAAACTGTTGTCAAAATTACATATTCAGCACTTCATTGATTTGAAATCTAGTTTTCATTCAACATTCCTGCAGTTTAAATGTTTTACAGGCTATTCCATGAGTTAGTGCCCTCTGGTGGCTCATGAAGGGACCTGGCTCATGAGCCTTCTATCGTTCTTCTAAAGAAGTGCTACTTCATAATGATTATGACAGCTTTTCTTTTTGGTAGGGTTCAAGAAGGTCCATGGTGTTGGTTTATGCCCAATTGTAATTTTAAAAGTTTTTGTGCATTCGGTGCTTACCACTTCTCTAATCTATAATGCCTTGGCCTGTAATTCATTCCTAACAGCCCCACCTGTGGGTCTTCTTTTAGCAGCTTAGGTTGTGGGTAAAATTCCATGTGAGAGGGTTTTCAATCATCTGTCATAAGGTATATCAGTGTTAAGATTTTCCATGAGGAACCAAGATACCTGTTTTTAGATGCATCTTTTAACTAGCCTTTTCCACAAAGAACCTGTCACTTCCTTTGTTAAGGATGAGTGCCTGCCTCCCTGATGGCCTTTGGGTGAGTGAGTGGCACAGCTGGAAACGTGCCTTTCAGTTTAGGGTCAGATAGACCTGGAATTGAATCCCACCTTATAAAAGCTGTGGGACCCTGGAAAAGTTGTTCTATCTTTTACGAGTTTCTTTAGCTGTGAAATGTGGATGCTACTGCTGATTCTAACTTACCACAAAAGGGTGAAATGAGATGACGTGTGGGACACAGTCTGCTATGTTAGTTTCCTTCTCTTCCTTAAAAGCAAGTCCTCCTTTAATTTGAAAGATTATCTTTTATTTATTTGTTTTTTAAATACTCTTTTTGATAAGTTTTAGACTTACAGCCAAGTTACAAAGATAGACCAGAGTTCCCATATACCCCTCACCTACTTTCTTTTACCTGCTCCACGTCCATGATGATGTATTTTTCTGATAACTTTTCATATATAATGCCTATGAATTTTGATCAAATTTGGTTTAAAGTGCTTGTTTAGCACTTTGCTAAGGCTAAAACTTTTGCCTCGAGTACCCGAATTCTGCTGCAGATGTAGCATTTGCTTCCAAACCCCTCTTCTGTTACTAGCTTTATGCCTGTGACCATTTGCCATTAGAATATCCTTCTGTCATTTCCCAGGTCTTAGCAACTAAATAGTTTTCCTCTTCATTCAGTTAATGAGCTGTGCTACCTAAGAAAGAGGTTAGTCAGAGCCCAAGGCCATTAAATTCATCTACGAGCATGTCCAGAACACTGATGGCCAGGAACCTGGCCCGTCTAGTGTCTTCCCACAGCACTCTGTACTTTTTAAATTAGCTAAACTCTAGTGAGGTAGAGTTTATGTGTGTGTGTATGTGTATATATAATATATAATGTGTGTATATATTATATATACTATGCATAACAATACTTTTGTACCTAGCAGGCAATTTATATTATATTTTTGTTTCAGTTCAAATCCTTACTGAACATTATGAAACCAGTGTTACTAGGCCCAGGTGAGCAAACCTCACTGTCTTGTACCTCTAGAGGAAATCATGGACTGGGTAGACTGTCGGTTCATTGTGGCTTTCTGCTCTTTGCAGACACTGTCAGTATCATCAGCAGGCTCTGATGTAACTGCAGCCTCTTTTGTGAGGCTTCAATTTGCTTGTGGTCTTTGGGTCTCATATCTGGGCTAGAAATAGACCTTGACCATAAGAGATGTGTGACCTATTTTTTACAGGAGCTACTGAGATACTTTAAAAGGTGCTCTCGTGGTGTAGTAGTTAAGCCATTTGACCACAAAGCAAAAGGTTGGTGGTTCTTACCCACTGGCCATTCCATGGAAGAAAGTTGAGGCAGTCTGCTTCTGCAAAGAATTACAGTCTCAGAAACCTAATGGAGGTTGCTGTGAGTTGGCATCGACTCGATGGCAGTGAGTTTGGAGTTTTTTGGATTGAGATATTCCAAACAACATGTTCGTGTAGTTTGAAAAACTGATAAAATGGGCCAGATTTTTGAAAACCTAGCAGAATATCTTACTTAGACAGATATAATCAAAAAGCAGAAATGAGTCTCCTAAGAAAAAAGAGTTTTTGCAAATATGGTTGGGGTTGATATTTTTGTATAAACTCTAATACCTGTTCTATGGTCTTAGAAACTTAAATTTTGCTGTCATGTGCCTTGGCTGGCTTTGTTGTTTGTTTATTTATTTTTCATTTTTAGCCAGGTCCTCATTTCTAGCAGCAACACATTTAATATTTTTGAAAATTTGAGTTTAGAGGAAACATGTGCTGGCAGCTGTGTTATTTGTATTTGGTACTATTGAGGTGACTCCAACTCATAGTGACCCCACATGACACAATAGAACCTGCCCCATATGGTTTTCTAGGCTGTAGTCTTTATGGGAGCTGATTATTATATGTCTTTTTCTTCATGGAGCAGCTGGATGGGTTTAAACTTTCAGCCTTTTGGTTAACATCAGTGGCAACTTCCCAAATGTTGAGTGTCATTGACTGTGTTGGTGAATTTGGTGTTTTTTTATTTTTTGTAATTTTTCTTTTTAATGACTAACATAAAGGTGACTCTACGAAGTCAAAATTTATGAAGTAAGGTACAATTTTAATCTTTTGAAGTCCTAATAGTCTCATTAAAGAATCTATCTTTTTTTTTTTTTTAGCTAAGTTTCAGGTTTCTGCCTGTTGAAATGTTTATTCCTATGGACTAAGAACAGGTACCATCTAGCCTGGCACCTAAGAGTTCTGGGGCAGCATCCAGAGAAGGTCCCTGCTGGCTTCCTAGTGGCCTCTACAGTGTGGGCAGGCATGTGGTTCCCTTAGGGCAGTTTCAGATGTCACATACCTGGATAAAGGACCTTAGTTCTCAAAGGAAACTCTGCATAAAATCTTTCTTGTTTGGAAATGTGGTTCTGGTTGCCCTATTCAAGTTCAGTGCCTCTTAGACAGTTACAAAACAAAGTGTTTTGTTCTGTTGTATATAGGGTTGCTATGACTCAGAACTGACATGAGGACACCTGACAACAACATAACATAAAACTGGCTAGATGGAACAAGAGGGTGGATAACCATTGGTCTGTGATGGTCGCTGTTGAGATGTTTGCAGAATTCAACATGAGGATTTCAGCCTCATGTTCACATGAGGGAGTTGTGCATTATAATAGGATTATATTCATTCAGGGTGGGGTGGGGAGGGGAGGGCACCCACATAACTCTAAGGCACTTAGATCCAGATGTGTGTGATTCTTGGTTCTCACTGGAGAGTGAACTTTGCTGTGGATCACTTGAGACATTGTGTTAATGCTTCTCTTTCTTTTAGCACTGGAGTCCTGTAATCCATTTTGTGAATTTGAGAGAGAAGCTTTTTGTGTTCATTTGGAGCTTACTGACACTGACTGGAAAGAGATTTAAGATTTTGGTTGTATCGTTTATATAATGACCCAAAGCTTCAAGCCACCTCCCCACATACACAAACAGTCCAGGTTGCCAAATATTTATTCATATTACAAATTTCTTTTAATCACGGTTAGTTGCGTCATTCTGTTGTTTTCTTCTCATTTTCTTTATCCACCAGATGGATGTTCACTGAAAAATGAAGAAGCTCCAGTATTTAAAGGTTGAACATTAAGATCCATGCTTAGACATGCCTTGTGGCAAGTGCAGTTAGTAAAGGGAGGACTGTTTATTATGAATGAACTTGTCTTTTTAATACCCACGCATTCACCCTGGACTGAAATAGGCAGGCATTTGGAATGGGGTTTGCATTTTAAGTTGGATTTTGAGAACCGGTCATTCATGGTGAAAGCAAAATTTGTGAAAACTTTGTTTTAAAGATGATACCAAAACCAAATTCACTGCCATCAAGTTGAACCCACCTTACAGTGACCCCTCCTTGGGATTCCGAGGCAGTATCACTACAGAAGTAGTTTGCCCAACCTTCCTTCCGAGGAGTGGCTGGTGGGTTTGAACTGCCAGCCTTCTGGTTAGCAGCCAAATGCCTTACACATGATGCAATCTTCTATTTCTCTGAGCCCAATAAAAATAGCATGGAATAAAATTTAATTATGCTATACTGAATATTTCATGTGGAATTAAGGGGCATGAGCTGCCTTTAAAAAGCATTAGGCTTGGAAAGAATAAAGGCTTTGCAGGTTCTTTGGAAGATACTATAATTAAACGATTTGTTCAAATGTGTTTTTCCCTTTTTGAAGAGTTTAAAGAAATTTATCCCCCCTTCCTAAATTGATTGCTTCTCAGACCTTGGCTGTGCTTAGTGGTAAATGCTGGGGAAGCTGCTACTGTGTTGATTTGGCTGCTGCTTTTTGCTCAATGTAAAATAGGTGTTTAATCTTCTGATAGAGATGTTTTAATAGAAAGTAAATATCCGACTTGCTTTAGTTTCTGCTGAACCTGTATTTAAATCCATACAGACAGTTTGAGTAAAGTGAAAATATCACTGGACTAACTATTTTTAAACATTTCAGGATGTAAGAATTATAAATGGGGTTCCCTTTTAAAAATAGAAATGGCTGCTTGCATTTATATAATTATTGCTAACTAGCACAACATTTTAAATGGCGACAAATTCAGGGTAGAAGAAATACCTGTTTTTTTAATAGGGCTGGTAAAAGGAAGCTGAAAATGCTGTGTGAGAAGCTGCAGCCCATGGAGGGCTCTCTGCAAAGCCAGGAAGCCCAAGGCCTTTCGGGTAGGTAGAGAGAGTGAAATCAGGGGAGGAGGTGAGTAGCTCAGGCAGGCTTTTCATAGATTCTTGGAAGCTTTCCCTTACGCTGGAACTTACCATCTTTCATTTTGGAGTGTGATTATAATAAATATTGGTACTTAAATCTGCTCTTCATTTTTGGAGTGGGTACAGTGTTGTTCATCCCTATTAAAAGTTAGTTGTCTGATGAAGGTTGGAATTCAAGGTCGGTGCAAAGAACATGGGAGAATATTTGTGAAAATGAAGATGAAGGATTCTTACACAAACACAGTAGTAGGTCAAGCCAGAAACTCAGGAGTGTCCTTGATTTTACCCTTTTTCCATCTCAAACATCTGATCCATCTGTAATTTTTTTATTTTCTTTCTAAGATATATCCAGATCTCCACTGGTACCCTTAGTCCAAGCTACTCCTGTTTTCTTTGTTTGGACATTTATGACATTTTCCTGTTTGGATCCTGGACTCTAATCTTCCTGCCTTGCAGTATATTCCCTAGACGGGTCAGGGCAATTACTAAAACTATAAAAAACTATGGCACTAGCTTGCTTAAATCCTACAGCAACTTTTTATCCACTTGAGTATAATCGACCTGTGGGACCCTGTCCCCACAACATCTCTTAATTCCCACCACTTGCCCCTTTCTCCCAGGCACATTGGCTCTTCCCGCACCTGGAATACATAGCACGCATGATTTTGTTATGCCTTAGCTCATTTCCTCTGCCTGGAATGCTCTCCCCCACTCCCCCCTTCCCCTTGTTTGTATACTTCTTCATGCCATCAGCCTCACCTCAAATGTCTTGTCCTTAGAGAGCCCCTCCCTTGGTGATCCAAATCAACATAGTCCCCCATCAGTCTACCACATGGCAGTTTTTTTTCATAACATTTGTTACTGTTCAAATATTCTCTTTTTCTTTCTTATTTTTGTCCTTAACTCTTTTCCACTGAACTAGAATATAAGCTCTTTTAGAACAGGGACCTTGTCTTATTCTAAGCTGCATTCCTATTATTTAGAAGTGCCCATAAGCACACAGATATTTTTAATTAGATGAATTCAGAACAGAACTCTGAAAGTGGCTAATGCTCAAGACACCCAGGAGAAGTTAAAATCTTTGTTAACATGACCCCAGGTGTTTTTTGGAACTGTTTGGGAAACACTGCTATAACCCTTGCTTTTTAGGATTGAAAACTGAAATCTGGGGATTTGTGGGATGGCTGTATGTTTTTAAACAGAATTGATCTCTGTCCCAAGAAGGACTTGGGAAGTTGTTATCATGTCTCCCCTAAATGATCTGACATGAAATAGTAAGTATTTACAGAGTTCTTACTCACAGTAGGGACCTCAGCCAGTGGTAGTTTGCTTCCTGGCTGGTGGTAGTGGCATAGTATTACTTACTTCCCTTTGCTAAAAACTGTATTTGAACTCCCTTGCACCCAACTTGAGAGCCAGAGCTCATTTCCTGTGATGTATGTGACATCTGTTTTTTTTTTTTTTAATGGGTAAGGACAATTTCTGTGTTCAGTATTCATTCTGGGGTTAGGGGAATGGTTCTGCTAAGATATTTGCAGAAATCTAAACCCATTTAGCTTCCTGGGTTTTCCTCCTGGTGACATATCATTTTCTTAGGAGGGAGACGTGGTAAGACTACTGATCTCTAGAAAGTTGTTGAGGGTGCTTGGAAGTGCAGTTGGAAGCCCTCTGCATCCATGGGTGGATTTAACCACCACAGATCGAAAATATTAGGGAAAAGAAAACAATTAAATGGTGAAAGCAATCCCTCAAAAGCTAAGAGGGACCACAAAGTGCTATTTACATATCATTTACATTATAGTAGGAGCTCTTTTTTTTTTAAACATTATATTGTTGTTGTTGTTATTTGCCATAGAGTTACCCGACTCATAGCGACCCCTCCTTGGGTTTCCAAGGCAGAGGCAGTATCACTACGGAAGTAGGAATGCCCAACCTTCCTTCCGAGGAGTGGCTGGTAACATTATATTAGGCCCTATAAGTTAATCTAGAGATGCATTAAAGTATATAGGAGGATGTGCGTAGGTTATATACAAATACTGTGCCATTTTTTATAAAGGACTTTAGCATCCACAGATTTTGATATCCCAAGGGGATCCAGGAACCATTCCCCCTCAGATACCAAGGGATGACTGTAGTTAATTGAACCCTTCTCATTTGACTTCCTTAGGGAAGAAAAGAATCATTTCCAACTCAGTGGGTCTCAAATATATCATGCTATTTCAGGCTGTCTCTTGAAGCATTTACTTTGGTCTCAAATATGCTAGTTGGGGATGGGTTGTAGAACTCAGGAGACTTTTCTGCTAAGCAAAACCTCCCTGTGCAACTTTACATTCTTGTTGCTATCTTTATCATGGCATTATTATAGTAGTTGGCTTGTACAAGTAAAAGTAAATTCTCAGTTAATTTATAGTGAAATGGACCATTTTAGAGTGGAGATCTAGGGATAAAACCCTCGAACTGGAAGATGTGAGTTCCCTTTGATTGAACATCAACACACTGGACTGAAGAGCATCCCTCCCTTCTTGTGTTTGGTGCTTAATGTCATTCAGGTTCAGGTGACCTGACTTGGCCTGGTTCTTCCCTTTCCCAACTAGAGAACCGGTTCAAGTTGGAGGTGACACCAGCCTTTGTATGAGCAGAGTCACCAAAGGGCTGGGCCTTTCCGAGATCTGATGTGTGAGATGCAGGTGGGTGAATGTGGCTAGAAAATAAGTTTCAACTAGTGTCATCTGTAGGAAGTGGACACCCACACAGGTTGTATTTTCACTAGCAGTGAGACAGTGGCTGGTTGTTTGTTTAGGGTCAACTGGTGGCAGGGAGAAGAATTAGGAGTACCTATTGTTGTTGTTGTTGTTTGCTGCCGAGTCGGCCCCCGACTCATAGCGACCCCTCCTTGGGTTTCCGAGGCAGTATAACTACGGAAGTAGGATTGCCCAACCTTCCTTCCGAGGAGTGGCTGGTGGGTTTGAACCGCCTGCCTTCTGGTTAGCAGTCAAGTGCCTTAGCCACTATGCTACCAGAGCTCCCGGGAGTACCTATAGGTTGCTGGTTTCCTTGTTAGAAATTCAGTAAGCCTGTCTTTCCTGGAAGCCATTTTTCTTTTATGACAAGCACTGTTAAGATATCATCTACTGTATATCCTCAAATTGTATCACTTTTCTGATTCAGCTCTGTGTTTGATTGCTTTTGAAGTTAACATTGTGGTGTAATCAAGTAAATGTTCTGAACATTTTCATCTATACCTGGGTACTAAAATACCAAAGTGGTCAGTAATTCTGTAAGTATTTGAAAAGCAATGACTTTCCTACATGGATTATTGGAAATTAGCGTATGCAGTGCATTTGACATTGCGTTTGACACACATTCACTATATGGTTATTGTTAGTTGCCATTGAGTCAACTTTGACTTATACTGACCTCATGTGTGCAGAGTGGAACTGCTCTGTAGCGTTTTTAGGGCTGTGACCTTTTGGAAGCAGATTGCCAGGCCTGCCTTCTGTCTCCTCTGGGCGGGCTCCAACCACAAACCTTTCAGTTAGTAGTTGAGTGCTTAACTGTTTGTGTTACCCAGGACTCCTCAGTATGTGGTACTTATTATTTAATTATCGAAAATAAGACATATTGGGCTCTAGAGCTAACTTGAAGAAAGTGAGATTGATCCTTGTGGATGGATAGATGGCTTGGGTTTAACCAGCCTTGAATGGTAGCAAAGGGAAAGCACTCATTGACTATTAATTTCTCTCTTTCTAGCCTTAAAAGAGGCAATGTGATTTCCTGCCTACAGACAACTTAATTTTATTTTTCTAGTCTCTCTTCTCATAACTAAGATATTTGCAAAAATTTCTGACTAACCACTGGTCCGTAACTTTCCCCCTTCTTTGCAGATGTTATGCTTAATAGTATCTGAAAATGCCATGAATCCAAAGTTGTTTCATTTGGAAAGTTGGGATTCTGATGATTCAGTTGCTAAACTGAGTTTTATATTCCTTGTCTTTGACACTGTGGTTGGCTCATAAATGTATCTTAGAGTTGGTTGCAAAACTTAAATACAGGTTAAATTTTAGTGTACTTTGAGAGGAAGCTAATAATTATGCACACTATAGAAGATCAGTTGCTCATCTTTTGCCATTTGTCAGGTGTAGTGTTGCAAGGAGATTATTCAGATTGTTTTCCAGGCAGATAAACTGAAGCTCACAGGGTGAGAGAATGGGCTCATAGTAACTGACAGCAGTGTCCAGGTAGCATTTGCTGTGAGTGGCCTCTTAAGGTTGTCACACATAGGGTTTCCTGGGGAACTTCAGGAAATACATCAGAAAGAGATGTTAATGAGTCTCATCTCAAATGGAATTTCCTTTGCTTCACCTAGCCAAGCTAGACTTATTCCTAGAAGGGCCCCTAGCCTCTTTTCATGTAGTGGGCCTCCAAACAGGTACTCAGTTGATACAGAGCCCCTGGTTTATTTTAGTTCTTAAATGGAGAAATGGATGAATTAGACCCAGCTCCAAGAAGCTATTGTCTTCTGTCACCTTCAGGTGCCGCAGCTTCTACAATGTGCTCTCACGTTTATCTGTAGGGAAAAGGCAAGCAGTTTTGTAGGGTCTATGAAGTCATCTGTCCCTTGGGTGCTACTCTAGGGTGGGAGGGTTTGCTGCCCTTGACAACTCTGCTCGCCACCTGGAAGTGTGCCCAGCCTGCTTCTACATCTTTGATGCACTGTCGACAATAAATAATCATCATTGCAGTGTGATGGCTGAGAGGCAGACTCCAGCCACCGTGTGCTGGGTTGTAGTGTTTTCCTGATGGATGGCACCTATTCTGGGAAGCAGCTTATTGTCTCACGTGAACAAGCTTTCTAAAATAAATGACTGCTTTCTTAATATTTTGAATCATTTTCTTCAGCACATGTTTTGTTGCTGTGGTTTGAAAGCTTGCCAAATATATGCCTTTGCACAACTCCCTGTAGGGCTGGATATAAAATCAGACCAAACAAGTGATTTAAGGTTGAACATAATTGGGAACTCAGCAGTCACTTGCCTTGCATTTGATAGAATGGCAATAGAGTACTTGAGAGTTATTTCTCTTTTAAAAAATTATATGCATAATACGCACAAACAAACACACACATATATATATAGTTCCACTGCCTCATCATAAAAAAAAGTCATGTCTGAAACCACTGGGCAAAAACACTAGCATGATAAATAATTACTTGACTTTGTGGTGGAGGTGATAATTAACTTTGAAAAGAAATCATAGCAGTTGATACTATAGATGTGACTGAAGACCTTAGTCAAATTATATAAGATTGTAGGACAGAAAAATAAAAAAGGTACAGAAAACCATTTTAAACCCAAGCCCTTGTCAAGTCATTCATCAGTTGATCTGTTTCCTTGTTTCTGTGTACTTGAGTAATTGAACCATAAACTTGGTGAACTCTATGTTGCCTCCTTGTTAAACAAGGGTCTTTGGTTTTTACATTTTAAACACTGCTGCATGTTGGTGCTGGGTTGTCAGTTACCTGTATTTGAGACCTTTTCATGTGCCTCTTTGCTGGTGAAAAAAGTGCTGTTAACAGCCCCACTCCCTGGAGCTCTTTAAGAGATGAAATGGAGAGTGCTTTGAAAAGTCACTAGTGAAATCCAAAGTTTGTTTACTAGGCCGAGAGAGATCATACTGCCAGAAGCTTATGGTAAATGTCTGGATAATAGAGGGTAGAGGCACAATAAGACATCTGCTTCTTCATTCCCTGGTATGTTAGAGTTCTTCAGGCTTGCTGCCAGCACTGCAACCTGCCCAGGAGGAGGAGGTGGTGTGTGGAAGGAATAACTTTGAAACTGTGAACTGTGTCTGGGTTATCATAGGAACCAGAGTTCTCTGACGATGGCCTCCCATTGCAGTGTAGCCTCTCACTGTCCCATGTGAAAGGGTGTTTTCTAATGGGACAACTCAGTGAAGTCAAAATTGTGCAGTCTCATTTGTGAAATTAAAGTGAATTTTCTCTAGTTTTTTTTAGAGTTCCAGGAAGTCGAATTAATTCTAGAACTTAACCTTTATATATGCACATAACATGATTATAATAAAAAATACAACACACCTACAATAATAAATATATTCACAAGGCTACAACATACAAGGTCAATTGTATTTCTGTATATTGGCAGCAAATAATTGGAAAGTGAGATTAAAATATCAATACCATTTACAATAGCTTCAATAACATCAAATACCTTACAATAAGACTAAGAAAAAATGACTAAGACCTCTTTACTGAAAACTACAAAACATTGCTGAGAGAAATTAGAGCACTATATAAGTAGAGGACTCTACCAGGGATTAAAAGACTCAATATTGTTAAGATGTCTGTTTTCCCTAAATTGATTTATGAATTCAGTACCAACCTAGCCAAAATTTCCCCAGCTTTTTTTTTTTTTAAAGAAATAGAAAAACTGATTGTAAAATTTATGTGGAAGTGCAAAGGACCTAGAAAAACCAAATCAATTCTGATAAAGAGGAACAAAGTTGGAAGATTGTACTGCCTGATTTCAAGACCACCTATAAAGCTACAGTAATCAACACAGTGTAATATTGCAAAGGATAGACACATAGATGAATGGGACAGAACAGACAGTCCCGAAATAGACCATACATATATGGCCAATTGATTTTTGACAGAGGTGCAAGGCAATTTAATGGAGAAAGGGTGGACTTTTCAGCAAATTGTGCTGGAGCAGTTGGACATCCATATGCAAAGAAATGAACCTCAATCCATACCTTGTACAGTACCTAAGAATTAAAATGGCTCATAGACCTAAGTTTAAATTCTAAAACAAAAACTTTTAGAAGAATACAGAGGCAAAAGTTATTGTGACCTTGGGTTAGGCAAAGATTTTTAGATAAAATCTGAGAAGCACAAGTCATACAAGAAAAAAATGGATGCCAGACTTCAAAATTAAAAACTACTGTTTTTCAAAAGATACTATTATGACAATGGAAAGACAAGCTACAGACTGGGAGGAAACCTTTGCAAAGTATTTATCTTATAAAGGATTTGTGTCCAGAATATATATAGAACTTGTTAGAACTCAGTAATGAGAAAATAATCCAATTTAAAATGAGTAAAAAAATTGAATATTTTAAGATAGGCAGATGGCAACTAACTACATGAAAAGATGTTCAACATCATTAGTCATTAGGGAACTAAAAATAACCATATTGAGGTTGTACTACACACCTATTAGAATGTATGAAAACATAAATAAAAACTTGATAATACCAATTGCTGGCAAAGATGTGGAGCAATTGAAACTCTCATGACTTGTATATTCACTTTTGAAAGGAGTTTGACAGTTTCTTAAAAATCTGTACTTAAAATATGACAGAGTAGTCCCACTTCTAGGTATTTACCTAAGTTATGTTCACACAAAAATGTGTATCTCAATGTTTATAATGTCTTTCTTCATAATCTTCAAAAATGGAGAACAGCCCAAGTGTCTTCAACTGGTGAGTAAACCACTTCATTGGAATAGTACTAACCAATAAAAAGGAACAAACTGATATAATGTGGATGAATCTTAAATATGTTATGCTAATTGAAAAGTGAGATCCAAAAGGCTCCATACTGTCTGATTCCATTTTTATGACATTCTGACAAAGGCAAGATCTACATGCAAAGAAAACAGGTCTGTGGTTGCTGGGGATTGGGAATGGGATTGCCTACAAAAGGGCACAAGGAAACTTTTTGGGGTGATGGAAATTTTCTGCATCTTGGTGGTGGTGGTGGTTGTTGTTATGTGCTGTTGAGTTGGACCCTACACATAGCGACCCCTCCTTGGGTTTCCCAGGCAGTATCACTACAGAAGTAGATTGCCCCATCTTCCTTCCGAGGAGTGGCTGGTGGGTTTGAACCGCCAGCCTTCTGGTTAGCGGTCAAGTACCTTAGGCACTATGCTACCAGAGCATCTTGGTTACACAACTATATATGTTTGTCAAGATGCATAGCCCTGTACCCTAAAAAGGATGGCTTACCTACAAACTAAAAAGGGTGGATTTTACTGTATGCAAATAACACCTACAAAGCCTGATTGAAAAATGAGATATGAATAGACAAACCATGGGCTAGAAACAATATTTGCAACACATTTATCTGACAAGAGACTCACCTAGTATATATTCCAAAACAAAACAAAACCTGCAAATGAATAAAAAGATGAAGAATACAATTAAAATGTGATTAAAAGACTTTTCACAAGTATTTCACAAAAGATCTCTGAATGGGCAATAAGTACATGAAAAGATGCTCAACATCTTTAGTCATCAGGGAAATATAAATTGAAACCACAATGAGGTACCATTTCACATCTAGTAAAATGGTTAAAATAAAGACTACCAACATCAAACGTTGGTGAAGTTGTAGAGCAACTGGAACTCTCATATTTTGCCAATGAGTGTGTTAAGTTATTTATTTAGCAACCTGCTTGGCAGTTTTGATGAAATGAAACATACCCTATGAACAAGTAATTGCACCCGTAAGTATTTACTTTTGTTGTTGTTATGTGCCATTGAATCAGCTCCAGCTCGTAGTGACCCTGTGTACAACAGAATGAAACACTGTCTGGTCTTGAACCAGCCTCACACTCCTTGCTATACCTTAGCCTATTTTTGCAGCCACTGTCAATCTGTCTTGTTGAGGGTCTTTCCCCTTTTTTCTGACCCTTCACTTTACCAAGCATGATATCCTTCTCCAGAGACTGATTCCTTTTGACAACATGAGCGAAGTAAGTGAGACGGAGTCTAGCCATTCTCGCTTCTAAAGAGCTTTCTGGCTGCACTTTTGCTAGGACACATTTGTTGGTTCTTCTGGCAGTCCATGGAATTTTTGGTATTCTTCGACAACACCACAATTCAAAGGCATCGATTCTTCTTCAGTCTATCTTGTTCATTGTATTTAAGGTATTTACCTTAGGGAGATAAAAATAAATGTTCACAAGAAAGCTTTTGTTTATAGCAAGAAACTGGAAATAGCCCAGATATTCATCAACTGAAAATTGGATAGACAAATTGTTAATCATTAGAATGTTGTTAAGAAATAGAAAGTGAACTACTGATAGAACAATATGGATGGATATCAGAAACTAAAGATATACATATACTGTATGATTGCATTTAGATGAAATCTAAGAACAGGCAATCTGTGGTGATAGTGATTTCTTGAGAGGGGGAGGGGAATTGCAAGAAATGGAGAGACGCTCTTACAGGGTGATGAAAATGTACAAAATCCTATTTTGGGTGGTGATTATGTGAGTGTATTTAATTGTTACAACTTAAGGAACAGATTGAAATCTGTACATGCTATATTGTGTGTTAATCATACCTTAATAAACTTCTTAAAAACTCACTTGCACAGAAATTTCATTGAATCTGATTTTTTTTTTTTTTTAACCTTTTATTCTATTTGGTCTTCACTACATGGATTTTGATATAACCTAAGGTTTTGTGTGGTTCATCATGTTGGCATTATCCAGTATTCTCCAGGGGCAAGAGGGAAGGAGGGCTCAGCTTCTGATTGAGCTGTGTGACATGGTTCAGAGCTTCAGAATATCTAAAGGACAGGTAAGTCACCCATGTTTCTGACTATGGGTCTGAGAGGACCTCCCATTATGTCCCAGTTAACCATTTGTAGAATCTCAGTGTTGGGGAAAAAAAAAAAACAAACCCCTTTCCATGTGCCTTGATTATAAGGAACAAGCCCTTTTAGAAGTTAATGTGACTGGAATGCCAGCCTTAGGAGTTGAGCTGGATAAGTGGGAAAGAAGGAGCAACAATGTGGCCAAAGGATTAGAAAGGGGCTCTTGGCTCCAGCTCCTTTAAAATGTCAGTGTTCTTGCCTAGGTCTTTTGTTTCTTCTCTGCACTTTCCGTAGGCAACCACTATCACCTATCTGCTGATGATTCCCAAATTATCTGCGAAGTACCTTTTGTTTCTGAGTTTAAACTTCATAGCTTTTTCTCTTCACAAATGTGCTGTCATTCTCATCTTAATGTAAAGTTTCTCTCCAACCATTCCTGCTACGATTTTATCTTTCCATTTCCTCTCATTCTTTCCTTAACCAGTGAAGTCTGTATCTGCTTTCCACTCCGTTCAAGAAAAACTTCTCACCTCAAGATTCACTGAGAACGCAGTTACTAAACCCCATGGCTGGTTGCAATCCTCATCCTTCCTGGCTTCTGTGTAGCATTTGTCTCTGTTTACTGCCTACTTCTGGAAATCTTTTCTTCCCTCAGCTCTAGGTCATCATTCTCTCTGTTGCCTGACTATCCAAGCTCTGCCTTTTTCCTGGCCATCCTTCAAGATTGTTGCTCCTTGGACCTTTTCTCTCACTAAAAGATCTGTGGGCTTTCGTCTTCTCTGATGGTTTAGATCTACATTCATACACTGAAGACACCTACCTCTCTGTCTTCAGACTCTATCTCCCAAGTTTCAGGTCTTTATTACATATTACATACTGATCACTGCATCGTTAGGGTATCCAAAACCCAACTCATCATCATCTTCCAAACTCAGTCTTCCTTTGGTTCAGGGTATCCCTTGAGACCAGTGCCCAGGCTAACAAACTCTTGCCCCCTTGATGCATTTTGACACTCCTTGTTAGCAGTGGATGGTGAAGACCCATGGATTCTGCCTGTACAACTTTTCTGTGATCTCTCCTGTCATTGCCCCAGCTTGGGCCCTTGGTGACCCCTCTGAACTCTACCTGCCTCATTCCTCCTTTCGCCAATGACTTCCACCTTCACATATGCACCTGCACCCCCTCCAGCTTCCCAAAGCAGGATAAAGCTTCACGTCATGACCATGAAACCCTTTGTCCATGCTGCTTTCTGTAGGGCGAGGCCTTGTCCCTTCTCCACCTGGAGTGAGAATGAATTCCTCCCAACTTGGGTTTGTAGAGTGCTTAGCATATTCTCTTCATAATAATCTGTGAATATATTGCTATCAGTAGTTTGTCAATGTGTTGTAATAATTTCTGAATCTGTCTCTATGCATTGAACTCCTGAGGATAGTGTTTGGGTCCCATATTTGTGTATTCCAAGGCTAGACACAGGACCTAGTAAACAGAAAGTGCTCAATAAGGAGCCTTAGTATCTCAGTGGTTAGGCACTCGATTGCTAACTGAAAGGTTGGTGGTTCAAACCCACCAGCTGCTCTGTAGGAGAAAGATGTGGCTCTCTGCTTCTGTGAAGATTACTGCCTTGGAAACCATATAGGGCAGTTCTACTCTGTCCTATAGGGTCCTTTGAGTCATAATTGACTCCATAGTAATGGGTTTGGTTTGGTGGGAACCTGCTGTACCCTCCTAGTTGTTTGCTTGCATCCACACGTCCCACATAGTCACACTTCTCCAGGTGCCCTGAGAGGATGCAGAGCTGTTGTTTTCTTATCTGGACATCTAAGGTTTGTCCCCAGGATCCCGCTTCCTGATTGGCATTGTGAGTCCTCCAGGACACCCACGCTGTCTGTGGTCAAGGTAGGAAGGACCACCATAGGATCTGGAAGCCTTCCAGCGTGCTGTGCTGAGAAGAGGAATTCCCTCTCTTGTGCTGCATAGAAATGATCCTGCTGATCTGATTCTCCCAGGCTTTTCCTCTTCCTAGGGAGGAGGGGGAAAGTGTGGGGAGAAGCCTACACCTGGGGTCTCTGCAGAGATGAATGTGCCTGTCTCTTAGTAAGGGCTTTGTGCCTTCTGTGCCATATGCATTCATTGCTCATTAGGGACTGTGACAAAAGCTCATGTTGAAAAGGTACCTCCTTCCTCTTTCAAGGCAGGGCAGTGGGCACAATTGCCCCTGCTTTGACCTCATATAAAATAGCTCAGACCCAGAGAAAAGGCTCCCTTCTAGACCCATTCTACCCCTGACAGAAAACAAAGGAGGTGGCAGGTGCTGGAAGCATGTGGGAGCTGCGCCAGGGAGCGCGGCCACAGAACGATGGAGCCGGGCATTTTTAATTGATGCCTTTAATAATTACTGTTTAAGCAACAGAAGGCAAAGTGAAATTGTTTCAAAGGCAAACCCGAGCAGGAAGAGTCGGGAGTCTGGAAGTTGGCTCTGAAACGCATGCTTCTCCTCCCCACTCAGGAGCTGGTATTTGGATCTATTTTTTATTTAATTTTCCCTCCCCCTCATTTTGGAGTACAGCCATGTTTTCCCTAAAGAGAGAGAAAAGGAAGGTGCTATAGGAAAGATTCTCACACAGTTGTTTGCCTTAGGATCAGTGCAAGTTTCTCCAGTAAATCAAAATACGCATTTTAGGTAAGTTGAAGCCCTGCCTGCCTGAACCCCTCAGGGCATGCAAGGAGCAGCTTGAGATCTGCTTGAGAGGAGGTGCCTGCTCAGTCGATGCCTGCCACGGAGCAGCCTGGATGTCCGGAAAATGGGGCCCTTGGGTCTGAAGAGGAAATTAAGATCCATTTTCAAGACAGACATTGTTTTAGGCCTCAACATTTAAATATTTGTGAACTGTCTGTTCTAATTGCTTTTCAGCTTGTTTGCTTTTTAAAAATCCGCTATGTGGTTTCCCCTATGTCCTTGAGTTGGTGAAACAGTGAGAATTATAGGATGTCCCGGAGCCTAGGCAGTGGCATCAACATTTGCTGTTTGCTGAGTCGCCCGACATCTGGGCTCTGGGACAGTTAGAGGGCCATCGTTCCTGACCTTTGAGGACTCTGGCTGCAAGGAGACATGACAAGCTAACTTGCCACCTCAGCTGCTGCCTTCTCTGCTGTTCCCCCACCCCCCAATATATTTCTGGGCAAGGTGTAGAAGTGTGAAGAGAGTGAGTGGCTGCAATTTGATTCAGGAGCACTTCCTGGGAGAGGCGTGCTTCCAGTGAGTACAAGGGAGGAGCCCTGGGCTCTGTTCAGACTGCAGCTCCCTGACCTTCAGTAAGCTAGGGTGCATCTTGGCCTCATCCGACTCTGGCAAGATAGTGAGTGCACTGTGCATGGGCTCCCAGACCCTTCCAGGTGGGATAGTGCAGGATTCTGTGAGTAGAGCAGCAGGGTTATTCTAGGTACTAGCAAATTGGGTGAGTGCAAAAGCGATCACCCATCAAAGTGAGGGGAACTGGGGCCAGCGAGGGATGCTCTCAGCCCCCTAGGGCTGCATGTGGGTACTTAGAGTGTGAGGCTCTGACTCCCAGAGAGCCTTGCTGGGCCTCTTCCCACCCAGCCCTCCTGCCCTGCCCTCACTGCCTGCTGCTCACCAAAACCAGCTCAGGTCATGTCAGCCCTGCTGTCCTTGCTGATGTTTCGCCTCTGGGTTCTGACCCAGAGGCCCCATCATCTGAAGGGCCTCCTGTGGTCCGGCTCCTGGCTTCTCCGGCCTCGTTTCTGGTCCCTTTTTCCTTGCTTGCTGGAGCCACTCTGGGCTCCTATGCTCCCTCAGATGTGTCAGCAGGTGGTGGTTCTGGTGCCTCTCTGCTCTTGCCGTTTCTTCTGCTTGGAGGCCAGACAGTTCTCATGATGCCCCTCTTGGGGCTTCCCTCAGCCCCCACTGAACAGACACTCATTCTTTCTGCCTGTTTTATCTCTTCAAGGACTTTATGTCTACCTGCCATTACGTCCTACCTTCTCACTCCCTCTAGCATGTACACAACTGATCACTAGTGTGGCTTCAACCTAGAACCACCTGGCACAGCCTGGGTGCCTAGTGTTCAGTGGAGGACTTCCAGGTGCACTCCACTTTCAGTGGCCTGGCCTGCCCTTTCACCTACAGCTTGTGTGAACCCTGGCACCAAAGATGCTGTTCGCTGTTCACTATTAACTGTTAAGCTAGAATGTTCAAGAGACATAAAGTAAGAGTTCAGTATGCTTTTCCCAAGAAAAGATGTTTTATGTTAGTGAAATGGCAATTAGGTCACCTCCTGACTTCTCGCCTCCCCATGAATTTGAAACTTTTCTGATAGCGGTCCTGACATTCTTCTCTAGTCTTGGCCTAGTCACAGTTCATGAACTATACTCATTGATTTTATTTTCTTGGGGTGGAGAGTAGGGAAGGGTAGAACATAAACATTCATAGAAATAAACTTTGATAAAATACTGTTTCATGAGACACTGGGGGTAGAATATGTGAGCTCAAACCAGTGGGAGGGGTTTCTTACAACTTTAAAGGTAGTTGGGAATCTGTTCTTAGCTGCCCTTCACCTGGCCCTCCCAGCAAGCTGCACAGTGGGACAGTCTTTTTTAGGGCTCCTGAGCATGCGGTTTTTCACTTTGTTGTTGTTAATGTGCAGTCGAGTCGGCCCATACTCATAGTGACTCCTCCTTGGGTTTCCGAGGTAGTATCACTACAGAAGTAGATTGCCCAACCTTCCTTCCGATGACTGGCTGGTGGGTTTGAACCTCCAGCCTTCTGGTTAGCAGTCAAGTGCCTTAGGCACTATGCTACCAGAGCTCCTTGTTTTTCACTAGGAGTTGTTACTGGCAGGTAAGTGTGCAACATTAATTTAGCCAGATTCTGGTGTCTTCAGGATCACACATGAGTATTGAGAAATCATTGCTGAAACTGCTCAATCTAAATTTAATTAAAAGGCATTGAATCAAAGAATAACATGGTAAAGTACAATAATAACCACAAGCATCCTGGTCATTTTATATCATAATCCCTTTTTTATTTTTTTGTCAGTGGAGACAGTAGGAATAAGCAGCTTGACTTACCACATTCTCTTTTACTCTTAAGGAAAATAAGAGCTTACGTACGTCTAAAAGAAAACTCTATTTATTTGTGTCCTTTGGGCATCGGAAGCTTCAGATGTGGACTGTAGAATCCTAGAGACTTTTAGTAATTTAGATGAAAGGGCATAAGATGTAAACTACCTAATATCTGTATTTGGTTAGAGTATTTCTGAATTAATTCAAAATTCAGGTCAGTTGTGCCACCCTCCTTCTGTAGTTTTTAGAAACCCGTAGGTGTTCTTTCTAAACAAAATCCCAGGTGCTTCATTCTCAGGAGCACCCTAAAATGACCCAGGGCTTGAAGAAATGCTCTTGGACCCTTGAGACCATTGGGAGCAGGCACAGTCTGGAAATTCATACCCAGAAAAGACCCATCTTGGGGCTGCTGGGCCCTGAGGCCTCTTCCTGAGTAGGGGGCCTCGGATGAGTTGTGCTGGTTGACACAGCTGCCAGAAAACCCAACCAGTTGCCACTGAATTGACTCGATGTGTGTCAGAGTAGAACTGTGCTCCCCAGGGTTGTCAAAGGCTGATTTTTTTCAGAAGTAGATTGCTAGTTTTTTCTTTCAAGGGTGGGCTTGAATCTCACACCATTTGGTTGGTAGCTGAGTGCATTAACCATTTGCTCTACTGGGGACTCCTGACACAGCTAAGGGGTCGAGGTGTAATTGAAAGAGATCGGGATGCATGGGAGTTGGAGGGAGCCCCGGGCTCAGATGGTCTTCTAGGGAGCTAGGGAGGCTGGGGGCCTCTACCTGTTAATCTGGAATGTGGATCTAAGTGGAGTAGTGGGGTAGCCCTTAGGAGGTAGCTCCATACCAGATGAGATCTGGGTGTACTCTCCTGCTGCCCTGGGCTGGATTTGTGAGGTTCGGACAAAATTTACTCATGTGCACACACAAAAAAATCGTGAAAACTACCCCTAAGTGAACTTTCTGGTCCCACATCTTCCAGCCTTGCTTCTGAGAAAGCATGGCAGCTTTTGTGTTTTCCCTCCTGGTGTTAATGTAAAGCCAAAGAAGGTTTTCAGCCTGTGTATCTGCTTCCGCTGGTCACCCCAAGGTCAGCCCAGCCTGTGCTGAACTCTCCAGAGCAGCCAACCTGGTCTAGTTCACCAGTTCCAAAAATCAATTGGCCTCTCTCACAAAGTGCCATGGTGAAATTTGCAGCAATCCCTTTTTGGCTGTTGGCTTTATCTTTCTATTGACTAGGTCTTGGGGTGCAGGCAAAACCCCTCCCTGCCTTCTTGGAGCTGACATGCTAAGGCACAGTTAGCATCCTAGGGCCCCGGTGGCAGCTCAGCGATCGAAGGGGCACTTTGTTTATCTTCCTTCTGCTGCAACTCTAATTAAAGTTCACAATCCAGATGATTCCAGAGCCACCACGGGCTTTACTTAGATGCTCTCTGCGTGGGAAGTAAGAGCTGTAATCTCAAAACGCCAGTATGGCAATGTGGTTCTTTTTTTCTTTCTCCCCTTAGTTTTCTTAGCTCTTGTGCATGAGTACAGAGCTAACTGGGTGGCCCCAAACCTGCATGCCTCTCTTTTTAGCCTGACTGGAGCACAACTTTGTGGGGTTTGCTCTCTCTGCAGAAATGCTGCTTATGTATTTGAGGCTTACAAGATAAAGGCAGCTCAGTTTTTGTTAGGGAGATACTGGACTTGTTTCTTGAAGGGAAAATTCTAATAGAACTTGATGTATGCTTGAGCCATTGGGAAGCAATTTTGTGCATAACTGAGACTCCCCAACATGTAACTGTTTGGGAAGGTCATCATGTCCTGTCAGTCCATCTTGTGTTTTCTCTGTTTACAGAGCATAGCAAACAGGGTCAGGTACCCACGCTGAATATTTAATGAGGAAACATTTAAAAGGCGAAGGTGGCTTTCTTGCCATACAAGTGGGGTTGTGTGGGACCTGAGGCTGGTGGATCAGAGGCGCTGGGGGCCTGGGCTACTCAGCCACCGTCTCAACCAGCATCCACAGCCTGGCAGCACAGGTTCTGCCCAGAGGCTGTGTTCGTAATTGCTGGACAATGAGGAAACGGAAGTGGCTGGCAAGTCCCAGGCCTGAAAGGGAGCTGAGTGTCCCCTTTGCTGTCCTCCAGGACGTCATCCTAAATTGCAGTACATCTGCTAATGAGGAGACAAGGTGTTACCTTCCGTTTGGAGCAGCTGCATTAATTACATCCTTGTAGACATCCCCTGTGCCTACCTATGCTGGCCAGCTTCCCTAGCTTTAAATTAATAGACCAAATTACAGGGAATTGGGGAGGATGTCCCTGGAGGCCGGATGCCCTCTCCTTTTTGGACATGGATGGCAATGACTGCTCAGGACTGGAGCTTTCGGGGAACTGTGGGCTTGCCCTGGAAGGCGTTCCTCAGAGGGGCCGGTTGGCTTGAAGGCGCCTACCTGAGTGGAGAGATAACTGCCTGTTGTCATTGCCTATGACTTCCCTGTGTCTTTGTGGAGAACCAGGAGGAGGGGCTGCACTGTCCTCCTGCCTGTCAGTAATAATTGTCTTCACAGGGGGGGAGACATGAGTGCCAGAACGAAAATCTAGAAAACAGCCCCTCTGCTTTGTTTCCCGTTGTCCTGTTACCGCTATAACTGCTCTGTGAAGTGGGCGCTTCAGCTGACTAGAGGCCCAGTGCCTGAATGTGGAGCTGGCTCTAGAACCAGGACACTCCTCCAGGACCCGCCTTTCCTATGGGCCCTGTGACCCGTGCTTCTGAGGGCAGTTCACTTCCCTTACCTGTTACCGTGTGAGAATGCTGCTCACTGCCTCTCAGGTCTGTTGTGAACCCTCTATCAGGTGACTTCCATGAGCTCTCCCATGCCTCTGCATGCACCGTCTGTGGGCTCCTTGTCACACGTATGTGTGCCTAGCGCCAGGCATGGGCCCATGGGCCCTTGTACCCACTGGGTGCCCTGTAGACATTTGTTGAGCAAATGAATGTGATGGTACTTGCCACAATGATGGTTCAGGACACTTAACCTTCTTTCTACATCCCTGTATCTGGCTCCTCCCCTCTTGGCTGCAGCTGAAGCGTGAATGTCCAAGCCCAAGTTTTAGGATCCCACCATTGGTAGCTGGCTTTGCTGCCACAGGCCTGGAGTGGGGCTAAGTAGTATGAGCCTGTGTTAAGAACTGTGAGAAAGACTTTTCCTCCTCAATTTTTCAGTTCAGTCGCTTGGTTCCCATCCCCATCTTTGCAGGTTTCTGGAGAAGCCTCTCCAGGAGGTTGTGCACCCTGGAGCTCAGTGGCTTGAGTCTCTTTAACCCTGATGTTGAAGTCCTTTCCAGCTGGCTGCTTCAGGATGCTTTGCAGGCCAGCAGGGTAAGCAGCAGCATTGTGCCCCATTTGTTATTCCCAAGAAGTCATCAAGTGTGAAAATGTGTGTTGTCTTGCTAATAGGACACTAATGAAATATTAAAGTGAGTTCCTCCTCCGTTCTTCCCTCCTTCAGATTGAGTCCATCTTTATATCCAGAGCCCCAGGGAATTACCATTTCTTAGTACTTTTAGAAATAACCTTGGTATTTCTCTGCCATAGCAGAGAAGTTCATAATTTTCATTTTGTGACTGTCCTGCTGGGGTGAGGCTCTTTCCTTCTGCAGGGGGTGGCAGTTCTTGAGAGGATTATTTGGGCTGTCCTCCCTGTAGCAGTCCTTCCTGCAGCAGAGCCTGGGCTGACGCTTTCTCCCCCATCTCTCTGCTTCACCTCTACCCCCATCTCAACAGAAGACAAAACCTGTTGCTGTTGAGTTGACTGACTTCATAGCAACTGCTGGGTAGTGCAGACAGTTAATGTGCTTGGCTGCATACTAAAAGGTTGGAGGTTCAAGTATACTCAGAGGTGCCTGAGAAGAAAGCCCTGGTGATATATTTCTGAAAATTCAGCCACTGGAAACCCTCTGGAGCAAAGTTTACTCTGACACACATGATGTCACCACTCTACAGAAGACTTTACCCCAGTTGTAATGGATTCACTGTAATACCACCCTAGATTGAGCCTAGGGGCAAGGCAGACACCATGACATTCCTCCCAATGCCCAGTTGGGGAGATGTATCTCTTCCACTTTACAGGGTTGTGTGTTTCCCAAAGCTATGTAAATCACAGAATCAGGATTTGAAATCATCACTGTCTGGCTCCAATGCCCTGCACAGAACCACCGTGCTGGGCTGCCTCCTAGGCACCTAATGTCCCGGCTATAGGCTTGGCCACCACAGGCTGCCACCAGTGTGCCCTTACCATGGGTGGGGTCTTAATATCTATGCTTCATTTCCACCCCCCCTCCAATAAAGGACCTAAGTGCCAGCCTTCCTGAGTTGACTGATGAGGACCAGCATCATCATAAGTGTGGAAATGGGGACAAAAGGTCATGGAGTGTGGGTTGTGTTTCAGGGGTCAGTTTCTCTTCCCTAGTGGATATTAGATCCATGCCCTTGTCTTTGCACAGACTGTCACTGTTTGACTTCAAGCCCCCTCACCTGGATTTTGGTGAGATAGACTTAGCTACCCCACCCGGGACCTGCTCAAGTTGGTCAGTACCCTACCAAGAGGCCTTCAGGAACCTTGTGAATCCACTTGCTTTGCGGGTACCTGGCCCTCCAGCCCTGTCAGGAGGCCATCCCAACTGAATGCCATCATGGTAACCAAGGCATTCTTCCCCTGGTGGTCAGCAGCCTGCTTGACTCCCCAGGAGCTTTTGGTTCCCCTCCCACCTTTGTTTCCTCCAGTGTAGACCCAGATTGGCCTTTCCCTGGAAGCCACCTACCCACAACCTCCTTTCTACCCTGGGTTCTGAGCTTTTTTAGATTGCTTTGTGGTTGTGTGTTTCTATTTGATTACCTCTGCCTGTGTTGTGCTAGGGTCTGTGATCAGTGCCAGAGATTGCTATGAGGAAGGTCAAGGTGGTGGGTGGGTAAGATCAGAAGAGGCTTCACAAAGGAGGCAGCATGGAGTTGGGTTTTGAAGGCACGGTAGAATGTTTGACAGGTAGAGATGAGGGCTTCCAGGTGGAAGGAACAGCACAAATGGAGGTATGGGGCAGGTAAAGATGAACTTGGAGGCAAATTCATGGTCTTTTTGTCTGGAGCATGGAAGGGACATATGTTTTCTGAGAGGGGAACAGAGGTTATGCTGGGGTGAGGATATCGTCTCTCATTGTCTCCTACTGCCTTTGGAACATTTAGCATAATCATAATTGGTTATTTATGAGATGATGTGTTTGATGCCTGCCTCTTATACTTGAGTGTAGGTGTCAAAAGGTAGAACTTCTCTCTGACTTGTTTACTGTTGTCTCTCTCATGTTAGAACAGCATCTAATGTATTTAAGAGGTGCTGCATGAGGCTCTCCAATGTGTGAATATATACTTTAGCTAAAGTGAAGCAAATTCACACATCCATACACACAGAGAACTACAGAGTACTTTGGCTAGTGGCCACCATAAGGCCATATATTGGGACTAGTGGGGTGGGCTGAAGGAGTCCCTGTGTGATCCCTGGTGAACCTTTGAGGAGGGGTATGGCAGCACATGTACATGGTTGGGTAAGCCAACGTTTTCCCTTTTTGAGATGCAACGACCCTACATCTGGCTTGAAAAAGTTGGAGACTTACTTTAGCAGGTCTGAGAAACCAGGAGCTACCATTAGCCAGAAAATCCTAGGAGCCAGCAAAGTCTAGGGCATTGTTCTGCAGCTTTTCTCCCTTCCCCAGAAACACACTCTTGCCTGTATCTCCCCAGCTTTTTATTTTAACTTACAACCCTTCTGTAGCACCAGTGAAGATGTACTGTACTGCCTGAAAAAGCACAGCTGAATTCTAATTCTTTGCAATTCAAAGTCACGCCTTTGGCCAGAGTTGCTTCAGAAACAAGAAAAGCAGGAGGTGCAGCCCAGCTCTGGCTCCGGAACTTGTCCAGAAGCCCCGGCCTGCCTGTCTCCTGTTGGCCTCAGGCTTAATTAAGCCATCTGATTTATTTTTTAATTCATTATTTTTTTTGGGAAAAAAAGCCACTTTAATGGAAACTTTTAAAATCCAGGAGCTTTGGATTCCTCAGCTTTGTCAGGAAAAATAGATTCAGTTAAGTAGGTTTTTTTTTTCTTTTTTTAAAAAGTGCATATATTTATGAAGATTTCAAAGATTAGATTTTTTTTTTTTTTTTCATTCCTCTTCACCAGGAACCTAAAAGCCAAACTCGGAAAATAATTTTTGTAATGAGGTGTGTGCATTCACTAAGCCAAGCTGCATAGCCATTTCATAAGCACTCTGTTTCTGCATCTTGTCATTCTCCTGTCCTGGCCTCTTGGGGCCTTGGGCTTTAATTCTTTTCTGGTCCAGCCTACTGATTTGGGGGCATTGGTGCGGGCTGTCGTTGGAAGAGTTTTACAGTAGGAAGAGGAGACATCAGGTGGAAGAGTCTTGGTGGAACCAAGGGAGCATTGTCTTTCAAGATGGGGGGTCCAGAGCAGTTGAATGCAGAGGGAGAGATGGAGAAGTGGTCTGAAAGGTGAGGACTGCTGGAGGAGGATCCCAGGGGTCTTGGGCAAGGGCTTGCCATAGAGCCAGCAGTGGCCTGGAGCCATGAGGCAGAACTTGGGGGATGAGGAAGTGATGCTGAGGTGGGCCTGGGATGAATGTGGGGAGCCAGGATGGAAGCATCAGCTGGGCTGTGGTTTCCAGCTCCAGCAGCCACAGACACTGAGTGTGTTGGAGCCATGGTTTTGGGGGGGAAGATGGAGAGACAGTGGCATTCACGTTTGGTAAGGAAGATAACAGGCAAATCCCGCTGCTGATGGAGATTGTCTCTCTCAGGCTGGGGCCCTAGTGACTTCTCCAAGGCCCTCTCCTACAACCACAAGTCTCTGATCCTGCTGCAGGCCACTCTTAGACTCTGGCACCAAGGACTGACCTCCCCTGGTCTGTGCATTGGGGTCTTGGAATTTACCCCATTGCTCTCTGGTGGGTTCCTTCCCTTGGTGTGGCGCAGTGGGGTAGGAGAACCGTTCCAGCCCTTTCTTTCACAGGAGCCTCAGTGGTGACTGTGCTGCCCAGGCAAGTGGACAAGAAGGGAGCAAGAGGCAGGCCATGTCTTTGTATTTTTCCCTTATGCCTCTCTTTGCTTTCTCCTAGGACACCAGGCGAGAGTCCCCAGGACAACTTAGACCTCTAGGTCTCACTGCCCCCTTCACCCCCCAGCTCTTCCCAGGCAGCACACAATAGAAAGCACATCCATTTTCCAAGAAAGGATGCTCAGAGAGATGGCCAAATTGAGTTAGGAGTTGCCAGGAATCCAGGTCTGTGAAGCAGCCGGCCGAGTTCCTGTAAACTCGCCCGCCTCTGGGTTGCAGTGGCTTCCTGTGTGTCTCCAGGGACGTGCTGCTCCACCAGAGCATCTGTAGCCTGAATTACAGGCCACACGTGGATACAGACTGCCCACCCATTCATCCTTGCCAGAGAAATTAATCCACTGATTTTCTGGGTTCCATGAGCTTTTGTATAAGATTTTTGTCTTTCTTTCCTAGTTTCCCCATTAACACATTCTGAACTCTGCTTTGGGTAAGACCTGTGACATAGTCCCCAGGGCCCAGAGATAAGCTGGTTACAATTCTGGGCTTCAGGGAATTTACATTGTAAGGTGGGATGGGAATTAGCCTAATAGGCAAGTACATTCTCAGCTTTGTTCAGCCATTGAGCAAATATGTGACGGGCACCTATTCTAAGCCTGACACTGTGCTGGGGACTTGTTGTTGTTGTTGTTGTTTGCTGTTGAGTCGGCCCCGACTCATAGCGACCCCTCCTTGGGTTTCCGAGGCAGTATCACTACGGAAGTAGAATTGCCCAACCTTCCTTCCGAGGAGTGGCTGGTGGGTTTGAACCGCCAGCCGTCTGGTTAGCAGGCAAGTGTCTTAGCCACTATGCTACCAGGAGTGTCATAATGATCAAGATCAACATGGACTGACCCTGAGCTCATGGGAAGTTTAGCCTTGTGAAGAAGACAGAGGTGTGCTGCATCATATGAGTGGAGAATTAGGGGCCATTCCACGAGCCCATAGCAAAGCCCATGTTTTCCAAATGGACAGGTTGGGGAAAGACTTCTCTGATGAGTGATATTAGGTGGAAGTTGGCCAAGTGGGGGGTCGGGAAAGGACAAATGTCTGAGGCAGGGGGAGTTGCCCTGTGATGTCTAGAGAGAACATGGTGTGTTTTAGAAACATCGAGAAGCCC
This sequence comes from Orycteropus afer afer, assembly GCF_000298275.1. Classification (NCBI taxonomy): domain Eukaryota; kingdom Metazoa; phylum Chordata; class Mammalia; order Tubulidentata; family Orycteropodidae; genus Orycteropus; species Orycteropus afer. The sequence goes on from NW_006921681.1 coordinate 2,005,663, forward strand.
AGACAGTATGCCATGTGCTAAGGTTAGCTCTGGATGGAGTTGGGATTGTCTGCAGGTACCAGGTGATATGGAGCCCCACGAACCATGGTGAAGACTTTATACAAAGCATGTAGAGGGCACTGAGCGTCTAGTCAAGGGGTGACCTGGTTAACTTTTCACGGCTGGTGGAGAAGGCTAGGATGACAAGATGGCATGCAAGGAGATCTGCTAGAAACCTGTGAAGTAGCTGCTTCTAATCTAGGTGACAATAAGACCAGAGTGTGGCAAAGGAGCTGGAGACACGTAGACAGATGCAAGAGCTGGAGACACGTAGATGGATGCAAGAGATTTTTTTTTAAGATCCCCCCCCCCCTTTTTTTTTAAATTGTCGTTGAAAATAGAGCAGAACATATACCAGTTGAACAATTAATACATGTACAATATAGTGACAATGGTTATATTATTCAAATTGTGCAGCCATTCTCACCCTCCTGTTCTGATTTTTTTTCTCCTTTATTAAACAAAGACTCACTTCCCCCTGAGCTTTCTATCTAACCTTTCAAGTAGATGAAAGAGATTTTTAAGGAAAGGAATCTGTAGGACTTAGTCATCAATCAGACATTGAGGGTGAGGGCACAAGAGGGGTCAAGGGCAGCTCCAGTGTTTTTGTCTTGGACAGGCAGTGGAAGGAGATTGCAGTCACTGAGATGCAGAGTCTAAGGGGAGCACAGAAGAGCACACAGTTGGTGGCCCCTTGAATGCACAGTGCAGTTATGGAGTAGGATGTTGGATTTATAGGTGCAAAACTCAGAACGGAGGATGGGCTGGGACATAGAGGTTTGGGAGTCACCAGTAAAGCTGTGGAGGAGCTAGAGACACCCAAGGGGAGAGTGTGGAATGTGGGGGAAGAGATACTGAGAGCTCTAAGAAAGACACCGGGATTACGGGGAGGGCAGAGGGGGAAACCACTAAAGGAGTACTGGGGCTGCCCATCAAGGAGCACTCCTTGCCAGCCTTCCTCTTTGGCCCTTTGAGCAATGGACAGTATTTCAGCAGGTAGAGGTGGTGAGGCATTGGGGGAGGACATGCTGGTATGACCAAGGCAAGGAAGCAGGCAGCTGTCCAGCTTGCCCGGGACATAGGGTGGGGTTGGGGGTGGTGCTACTTCAGCCCAGAACCTAGAGGGCCCTGAATGTTGGTGTCCTCAGGCCTTTCACTTTCCCCTCACTGGCACCCAAAGGTGAAGGCCTTCTTAGCTCCTGTTTGCAAAGAATTATGCAATTACTCCTAAATGCACTACATGCTAGCAGCCTTGATGCTGACAAGAGAAAACAGAGAAGGAGAAGTCTTTCATCCAATCTTAAACCAGCTGCTTCTGGAAAGGACTGAATTATAATAATATTTTTTTAAATCTGGAAGAACTTTACATTTATGCTTGACTGAAGCCAAACCACAGTTGTCCCGGGAGCCAATGAGCAGCCTGAGTTTGGGTAATGTATGCAAAGGCCCCTTAGCTGCCCCACATCCATCATCCCATCTGACAGAATTTACGTCATTAATCATTGGCGGTAATAGAAAAGTCATTGGAATAGAATGTTGTCACAGGATAAATGTCTCCCAATTGCATATAAATGTCTCAGCTCTACTGTACTGTTTGTGCTCGAGAAATACCGTGGCTTCCAAACGGTGTTTATCTCGCATTGAGAAACCATCAACAATGCTGACAGTGGCTCCCATGGAAGCCTGGAACTTCCCATCTGGTCCTCAGACCCCAGAGGCATGCCACATACCCTGTGCCTATCCACAGCTGGGGCTGGGCAAAGGGAGGGGAATCTGGGCCCCTTGGTACACTTTAGTGGACAATCCATGCTGGTTGGAAAATACTTAAGTTCCAAGAATTTCCAACCATGTTACCCCAACTTACCATCTTGTGTCTGGAGGGGATCGGTAACCCCTCCATTAGATGTAAAAGAGGAAAGAGAGTCTAGGTCTGGCCCAGCCTTGCTAGCAACCACAGTGGCCTCAAATTCAAGGTGTAGTCACTGTGAAAAAACCGCAGGCAACAGAGGAACAAGGTGAAGTGCCCAGCATGCTGGAAGCCAAAGAGCTCAACATTTTAAGGCCTATTTACCATTTTAGAAATGAAATCTGCAGCGTTTTTTGGCTGGTGTCTCTTCGTTTTATGACCTGAAAACACTCTGGAAAGTGCAGATCTGCTGACACTTTTCTGGAGACTTGTGTGTTTCTTCTGTGAGCTGCCCTGCCTGAGATGGCCAGATGCTAGCTGGAGAAGCCATGTGGTTTAGGAAGTGAAGCATTTGTTTGCTGGGGTTTGGAGGAATTATTTCTGTTGGAGCCTTAACCTCTCTGTTCACTCAGGGTCTTAGGGCCTGGCTTGGGTCAGCAGGAAGAGTGATACCAGAAGCAAGGGGCATGCCAGGGGCTCTGGGGCCAGAGGACGTGTCATTTGGTGGAAGGGTGTGTAGGGGCCTCTGTGAAGGACGGGCTCCGCATGACTAATGGGATGTTCTAAACCAGAACCAGGTGTCTGAGTCGGTAAGCCAGGGAAGGACTTTGTAGAGTGCATTTGGCGGTGGAAGATGTAGATTTCCCTTTCCTATGGGGAATTTCATAAATCACTACCCATCAAATGTGGAAGTGATCTGAGACTGTCTAGCCAGGTGGTTCCCAGCCTTTGAATATCACAAACGGTAGAATTTTACAAACATTCATGAGGCTGATGTGAAGAAGGGATGGCTAACTTTCGATTTGACTGAGCAAGGCCAATAAAAAATTTTTGCCATCTACCAGATCATCATTTCATGAAAGAAAGAATATTTTAATATCAAAAATATGAGAAGGACATACTTTCAAGATGCTTGTTTGTTGTTGTTATGTGCTGTGGAGTCAGACCTGACTCATAGTGACCCCTCCTTGGGTTTCCGAGGCAATATCACTACAGAAGTAGATTGCCCAACCTCCCTTCCAAGTAGTGGCTGGTGGGTTTGAACCGCCAGCCTTCTGGTTAGCGGTCAAGTGCGTTAGGCACTATGCTACCAGAGCTCCATTTCAAGATATACAAGGAATGACCTTTGTTTTATAAAGAATTTTGTTTTGTTTTCTCTCATTTTGTCAAAGACTGGCAAAAACCTGTTTCTGGGCCACAAACTGATTTACTGAGCCAGTCCTCTGGTGCCACAGAGCAAAGTAGAGTGCAGAGGGAAGAGGCCTGGCCAGGGTCTCACAGAAGGGAAGCTTATGTGTCCTGTCAGTTATTTCTGGCTTCATCACAGATCATTCCAGACTTAGCAGGTGAAATAGCAATCATTTATTGGTATTTTATCTCCTGGTTCTGGGGCTTGGTTGGGCTGGGCCAGGCAGTTCTTGCTTGGTCTCCAGTGCTGTTGCTTGAGGGTGGCTGGTGGAGTACTCTTGAAGGTTTTCTCACTCCTATAAAGATGCACACAGCTGGGGGCAGAGCAGTGGGGGGATGTCTCTACCTGTATGGGGTCTTCTTACATGGCAGTGCTCAAGGTTTCCACAGTGAGAGAGTGCCAGGTGGAAGGAAGCCTTGAAAGCCTTGGAAGTGACACAGAGACACTTCTGCCACTTTCAGAGTCACAGGCAAGTCATTAGGGCCAGCTCCCATCCAAGGGGAGTGGAGTTAGACTCTATTTCCTGGTGGGAGGAATGCCAAAGAATTTGTAGACATGTTAAAACCACCACATGGATCTAATAGGCTAGGTCCAGAGTGCCCTTGAGTGGGCAAGTTTTTAATTTGGAGGCATGCTGGGGTCTTGGACTCCCTCAGCCCTACTAATTTAAGTGCTGCAGGAAGGAGCCTGGTGAAGGATAAGTAGGCTGCTTTCCTAGCAACTGGTGGCAAGCTCTGCTTTCTAGTCCCTGCTTTTCACTAAGTTTCATGAATAAGGTAGATTCCATCAAATACGTATCAATTAAGCTCTTTTATGATCATAACAGAGATGATAAGTGAAAGTCAATTCAGAAATAACCAATAAAAGAACAGAATTCAGTAATACAGTATAAACTCTCAGAATTCCAAGTACTCATTGGCAATATATAAGAAGATGCCATCTAGCCATTATTGAGTGCCACTCTGTACAAGGGCCTGGAGTAGGTGCTCTGGGGAACCGGCTGGGGATCCCAAGGAGGTGGCCAGAAGTGAGGGGTGCAAGCAAGTCTATGCTCCGGAATATATATGACCAGCTTGAAGGGCATTCCTATCACCCTGGCAGGACTGGGATAGGATGTAAGAAGTGGTGAGAAAAGCTTTTTGTTTTCTATTAGTATGGTAATTTATATATATACGATATATATGTTGTTGTTAGGTGCCATTGAGTAGTCTCCGATTCATAGTGACCCTATGCACAGCAGAACGAAACTCCTGAGCCAGCTCCATGATCCTTGCTACACTTGAGCCCATCGCTGCTGCCACCGTGTCATTCCACCTCGTTGAGGGCCTTGCCCCTCTTTCGTCGACCCTCCACTTACCAAGCATGACATCCTTCTCCAGGGAATGGTAATGGATGTCTGCAGCTGTTTCTCTTCAATTTGAGTGGTGCCACATCAGCAAATGAAGGTCTCGAAAGCTTTCT
>NW_006921681.1:2010466-2020337 GCF_000298275.1 Orycteropus afer afer
TTCAATAATTTATGCATGTACAGTTCAGTGACATTAATTATGTTCATCATATTGTTCAACTGTTACCCTGTTCTGTTCACAAATTTACCAGACTTCACAGAAACTCAGTGTCCCCTAAGCGTTGAGTTGTCTTATCCCCCTCCTGCCTGCCAGCCCTTGGAACCACTAATAAACTTTGATCTCTATTGAAAAAAGAAACCCACAGCTGTTGTCAACTCTGACTCATGATGAACCCGTATGTGTTAGAGTAGAACTGTCTTCCATAGGGGTTTCAGTGGCTGATATTTCAGAAGATTGCCAAGTCTTTCTCCCAAGGTGCCCCGGATGGACTCTAACAGCCAGCCTTTCAGTTAGTAGCTGAGTGTATTAACCATTTGCACCACCCAGAATCCCCTTTTGTCTCTGTACACTTGCCTATTCTACATATTTCATATATGAGAGCCCTTCTTAAATCCCTGTTCTCAGGTGTGGGCTAGTGGGCTCCTGGCTTTCAGGTCTAGGCCACAGAGATGCTCTCAGTGTCCTCTGCTCAAAGGGGTTGATTGCCAGGTTTCTCAGGAAAGGAGGAAGGGTAATAGACCATCTGTGTCCACACGACCAGGCCTTGAGGAACAGTTGCATTGCCTGGCCCCCAGCATCATGCTAGAGCCCGGCCTGTTTCGGGTCCAGATATGTGAAATGCAGGTGGGTAGATATGGTGGGAAAATAGGTTTCCACCAACCTGTGAAGAGTCTCATGTGCAAGAAGTGGGAAACCACACAGGTGGTTTGTCCCTGGCAAGGAGACCATGGCTGGTTTGTGTGTGTAGGCTCACATGGGGCAGGGAGAAGAGTTTGGGGTACACATTGGTCATTGGTTTCCTCATCATTGGAAACCAGACTCCTTAGATCAGACCAAGCATCTGCCCTAGGGTGACCAGGCTTCCCCAGTTACTTCTTTCTTCTCCTTTAGGCTCATAGCATCTGCGTTCAGCCTCGTTGAGTATTCCTTGCTTCCACCCACCACACTGGCCTTGTCCTCCACACATGTCTCCCTCCTTCTGCAGCCCGTTCAGGCCCCTGAGAATACGATCCTGTGAAACCCCTGCTGGACACTCTTCAGTGGCCTTCTGATCCCCCAGGATGACCAGCTCTGGCCTTTGGAGGCCCTCCAGATCTGGCCCCTTCTCTGAATCTCCTCTGACCCCATGGGAAGATTGTGTGTAGGAGGTTTTGTGCTCTGATCTGCCCGTGGTTCCTCCAGAGAAAAGTATCCACTGACCATTCCTCCCAAAGAGGTGGGTGATCTGCTGGCACCAGACAAAGTGCAGGGTCATCTGAGAAGAAGATGGTGAGATGCCTGTCAGTGGGCCTGAGCAAGAATGCTGCCCAGGGGGAGCTCAGGACCCAAGGGTGTCCACTGCTGACCCACTCAGATAGTAGTAGTTAATAGTGATTAATGATGATCAGTAGTGATTAAGCACCTGTCACATGTGAGGCCCACTTCCAGGTCCAGGACAGGGCAGTGAACAGACAAAGACTCTTACCTTCCCCCACCCAGGACCTACAGAAAAGTTCAGATTCCTTCTCTCTGAACCCTCAGGACCTGTTGGGTTTGGTGGATAACTGTTTCCTGCCACAGCTCTTGCCACAGTTCTCCAAAATACAGGCAAGCTGGCTTATAGTTTGCCAAGTGAAGGGGCTACTTGGGTATGTTTACCAGCAAGAAAACAGAAGCTTACCCAGCCTCCTGATAGACTGGAGGAGCCCACAATATGCCACGACTGGCCCCCTGTCTCAACTCACTCATTTGATAAGGATTTACTGAGTAACAGCCAAGTGCTAGGCATTCTTCCAGGGACCAGGTGTAAATAGTAGACAAAAAAAGAAACCCCTCCTTTCTTTGAGCTTACCTTCTAGCTGAGGAGACAGACATAAAAAGGAAAAAGATGGTGGAAAGACTGATGGAGAAGAATCAAGCTTCTGGGAGGGGGTGGTGCCCCCTTTTAAATGGAGAGGGATGTTGAGTCAGGGAAATCCTCACTGAGCTAAATACCATTTGAACAGAGACTCGAAGGAGCCAGGAGTCCTCGGCACCCACCCCTCTTCATCCCTCTGAGCTGGGACATCCAGGGTCATGTCACTTCATCACCCCTTACCTACTCCCTCTGATGTGCTGCAAAGGGTCACAGAGGGCTGCCCCTCTCGCCCATCTTCTTTCTCCCTTCACCCACTCTTCTTCCATTCCACTCTTCTGATCTGGTCCATGTAAGGAGGAAATATATATTTAGACTCTTCTGTACTTTCCATGATAACAGTCACTTTATTCCTGGTGAAGAATGAGGAAAATGGGTCAGCTGTATTTACTAAGAAGCATGTTCAAGCTCCTTTTCTGAGGCTATTTATAAACTTTAAAAAATGTGCTCTAAGTTTTTACATCTTATTGGAAGCCAGCGTGCCTATAAATACCCTTTCTATTACTATGCTGGGGAACCGAGCATTTGGGAATAGAAGCAGGTTGACCAGGTGTCTTAGTTCTCTAGTGCTGCTATAACAGAAATACTACAAGTGGATAACTTTAACAAACAAATTTATTTCTCACAATTTAGGAAGCTGTTGTTGTTGTTATGTGCTGCCAAGTCAGAACTGACTCATAGAGACACCTTCCTTGGGTTTCCAAGGCAGTATCACTACGGAAGTAGATTGTCCAATCTTCCTTCTGAGGAGTGGCTGGCAGGTTTGAACCATCAGCCTTCTGGTTAGCAGTCAAGTGCCTTAGGCACTATGCTACCAGAGCTCCTATTTAGGAAGCTAGAAGTCCAAATTCAGGGTGCCAGCTCTAGGGAAAGATTTCGTCTCTCTGTTGGCTCTGGAGGAAGGTCCTTGACTCTTCTGAGTTTCAGTTCCTGGGTGATTTTCATGTAAGTTGGCATCTCTCTTCCTCCATTTCTGCTTGTTAGCTTTCGTTTAATCTCTTTCAGAGCTCAAAAGAGGTTGACTCAAGATACACCCTACATCAATCCTCATTAACATAACAAAGACAACCCATTCCCAAATGGGATTATAATCACAGGCATAGATGTTAGGATTTATAGCACATCTTTTTTGGGAACATAATTCAATCCATAACATTCCACCCTCTTGTTCCCCAAAATTCATGTCCTTGCCACATGCAAAATACATTCACACCATCACATCATCCCCAAAATCTTAAATCAACTCCAAGTCCAAAATCTCATCTTCTGAATGACCTAAATCAAATGTGGATGAGACTTTTTAAATTTACTTTTATTTATTTTTATTGTGCTTTGAGGAGCTCTGGAGGTGTAGTGCCTAAGGCACTTGACTGCTAACCAGAAAGCTGGTGGTTCAAACTCACTAGCCACTCCTCAGAAAGAAGGTTGGGCAATCTACTTCCGTAGTGATACTACCTTGGAAACCCAAGGAGGGGTCTCTATGAGTTGGATCCAACTTGATGGCAGTGAGTTGTTTTTTTTTTTTTTTTTTTTTTTTTTTTTTTTACTGTGCTTTAGGTGCAAGTTTACAGAGCAGAGTTTGTTTTACATTCAACATTTTGTGTACATTTGGTTTCACTCCCCAATTACCATCCCAACCCTAACCCAGTCTCCTCTCATCCCTGCCCAGTAACATGCCCCCTCCATGCCCCTCATAGTTATGCACTCCTGTGTGTCCTGCATTTCCTCCAAGATAATGTTGCCTCCCTGGTGCCCTGTGGTCAGTTGCTCCAAGGGATGCGTCTCCATAGAGTATGTGGGTGCGTCACCCTGGATTGAGTGATCTGTGTCTACATCTTGTTTACTATTGGGCTGAGAGCCAGCTGCTGGGAGTGAATTTTATTCCAGGCCCAAAGTGTATCCCAGGGCCATAGTATTAGGGGTCCCACCAGACTCCATCCGACCAGTAATTCTGGTTGTTATTGTGTTTTGGGATTTTGTTCCATGTTTTTCTTCTCACTCTATCCAAGATCTCCGGTTTTGATCCTTTCCCAAGTGGTTGGCATTGGTAGCCGGACATCATCTAGTTCTTCTGGTCTTGAGGTCCATCATGTCCTAGGACTGATTGCTTCCAAATGTCCTCCCCCCCCCCCACTCTTCTTTGCTTCCAATAATAGGAGACCATTAGCTGCATCTTAGATGGCTACTTGAAAACTTTTAAGACCCCAGTCACTACTCACCAATTGTTCACTACTCACTTGTTGTGGAACAAGATTTTTATGTATTTTCTTGTGCCAATTGAGTCTGGTGTCCCCCAGTACTATGGTCCTGAGTCGGTAGATCCATTGGATCTCTCTCCTACAGTGTCTCGCTGTCTGTGAGTGTCTCTATGTCTGTCTTCTCATGTTTCTGTAAGGATTGCAGGTACTTTGTATCATTGGTATCTGTGCAAGATTGACCTCAGCTGAATCTATGCTTGATCTAGAGTATAATGTCCTCCAGTTTCGTCCACATTGTGAGATGATTCATGTATCCTTCATTATTCTTTAATGTAGTGTAGTATTCCATTGTGTGAATGTACCATAAGTTGGTTATCTATTCATCTGTTGATGGGCATTTAGGTTGTTTTCAATCATAATTCAATCCATAACTTTCTACCCTTTGGCCCCCCAAAGTCCATGTCCTTGCCACATGCAAAATACATTCACACATCACATCATCCCAAAAATCTTAAATCAACTCCAAGTCCAAAATATTATCTTCTGAATCACCTAAATCAAATATGGGTAAGACTTTAGATGTATTCCATCCTCGGCCAAAATTCCTCTTCATCTCTGAACCTGCCTAGACTATATCTGTTTCCAAAGTACAATGGTAGAACTTACACAAGATTAAACATTTCCATTATAAATGGGAGAAATTGGAGGGAAAGAAGGGATAACAAGCACTAAGCAAGTCCAAAACCCAGCAGAACAAGTTACATTAGCTCTCTAGGCTTGAAAATAATCCTCTGTTCTCTGAGACCATCTGGGCAGTAGTCCCACCATTGAACTATTACAACTCTTCTGGGACAGCAACTCTGTTCTCTTGGCTTTGGGCAGCCCCATTCTTCTAGTCCACCTGGGTGGTGACCACACCCCTTTGGCCTTGGCAGGTTCCATTCTGCTACCCTTTGGGCATGGCAGCCCTGCCCCCTCAGCTTTGAGTGGTGGCCTTATCCCTTTGGCACACTCTGGAACCAGTACCAAGCTGGAGAAGATCTGACTCTTTGAAGCCTAGGAGGCTGTGGCCCCAGCCTTTGAAATTGCTTCCCATACTGATAGTTCTACTGATTTCTGAACTATTCCCGGGATGTTCTTTTTTTTTTTTTTTTTTTCCCTTGGAGGACAACTGATGTAACTCTTTTGGCCTGTTTCTCTCCTGTAGAATTCCAAGAGGCAGACAGCTTGCTTTCTTTTTGTCCTCTTACTGTCCCTTTCAGTCTAAGCTGATGGGTTTTCTGCTGTAGCAGTTGGTTAGATCCATTAGTCACAGGCTTAATCTCTTTAACAAAACATTGTGTGGCCACATGCTTGGTGAACATTCTAGGACACATGTTCTTAGTTTGTACAACAGAATTTTTCAAATATTTATTTATTTTGCACAGTTAATTTTTTAAGTCCATCTCTTTCCCCTCACATTTTACTATAAGCAGCAAGGAGAAACCATGCAGCTTCTTTAAGATTTTGTTTAGATATCTCCTCAGCTATATATCTGAGTTCATCATGTACAAGTTCTACCTTTCACCGAACATTTGAACATGATTCAGACAAGTTCTTTGTTACTGCATTAAAAGCATCACTCTTCCATTGTCCAATGATATGGTCATCATTTTCTTTCAAAGCCTTCCTAGAAGCACCTTTAATGTACACATTTCTAGCAACATTCTGTTGCTGGTACCATATATATTCTCTAAGATGATAGAGACTTTCTTTGTAGCTCTCTTCACTTTCTTCTGAGCCTTCACCAGAATTGCCTTTGATGTCATAATTCTACCAACAGTCTCTTTAAGGCAATGTAGGATTTTACTGATGTTGTTGTTGTTGTTAGGTGCCATTGAATTGAGTCAGAGTTATAGTGACCCTATGTGCAACAGAACAAAACACTGCCTTGTCCTGTGCTAGCCTCACAATCTTTGCCATACTGGAGTCCATCCTTGCAACCTTTGTGTCAATCCATCTTGTTGAAGGCCTTCCCCTTTTTTTGCTGACCCTCCACTTTACCAAGCATGATATTCTTCTCCAGGGAATGGTCCCTTCTGACAACATGACCAAAGTAGGTGAGATGAGGTCTGGCCATCCTTGCTTCCAAGGAGCATACTGGCTGCACTTGTTCCAGGACAGATCTGTTAGTTCTTCTGGCAGTCCATGGTACTTTCAGTATTCTTCACCAACACTGCAACTCGAAAGCATCAACTTTTCTTCCATCTTCCTTATTCATTGTCCAGCTCTCACATGTACACAAAGCTATTGAAAATGACTTGGGTCAGGTGCATCTTAGTCTTCAAAGAGACATCTTTGCTCTTCAGCATTTGAAAGAGGTCTTTTGCAGCAGATTTGCCCAGTGCAATATGATATCTGATTTCTTGACTGCTGCTTCCTTCAGTGTTCATTGTGGAACCAAGTAATATGAGGTCTTTGACAACTTCTATCTTTTCTCCATTTACTGTGAGGCTGCTTATTGGTCCAGTTGTGAGGATTTTTGTTTAGGTTTAAAACTCTCCCAGCCTCTATTCATTACCCAATTCCAAAATACTTCTACATTTTAGGTATCAGAGCAGCACCCTACTCTTCCGGTACCAAATTCTATCTTATTTATCTAGTGCAAATAGTGATTTTGATCACCTGCCTCTTGGTCTGATTTCTCTGGGAAGTTTTCATGACATTGGTCTAGCTATTTTGGGTAGGGAGTGGGGTCAGGGGTGGTGGTGCCCGGCCTACAGAACAACACCAGCTTTAGTCACACTTGGTCCTCATGGTTAGTGTCCTACACTTTTACCTGTACTTTTAGCCATGAAGGGTGGCTCCAGCTAGTGCCTGGGCATGCTTTTAGCTAGCCTGGCCCACAGGGCAGCAGGGGGCTGCATTTCAGGGAGGCTGGGAACCTTCAGCCTGGGGAGTGAGGGAGCTATTTTGGAACCTGCTCATTTCTTCCTCAGCTCTTGATGGTGTTGTGCCATGCTGCCAGCTCCAAGGTGGGCCCTGCTGGCTCTCCTGTCTGGAAGTTCTGCCTGACCCAAGCTTCTATTCTCCCTGAGTCCCTGCCTGTTTTGGTTACCTCTAATGCCACTGTAGCAGAAATACCACAAGTGGGATGACTTCAACAAACAGGGATTTATTCTCTTACAGTTTAGGAGGCTAGAAGTCTGAATTCAAAGTGCCAGCTGTAGGGGCTGGGTGGAAGCCCTTTGACCTTGGGCTTCAGCTCTGCCTCTTGCTCCTGGCTCACTGAAGCTGGAAGGCATCTCTTCACTCAGGCAGCTGCTGGCTGCTGAGGGTAACAAACCCAAGGTCAATAAGTAAAATGTCACAGTCCCAAGATTATTACACAACATGGCAGGCCACTGGTTCAAATCCAGAAATAATTCTAAGATTGGCAGACAACATGGCAGGGTGCCAAGTTAAGACTCGGCTACATACAGAGTCCAGGCGTGCCAAAAAAGCTGAGAGACCTTTCTCAACACTTCTTGTATGCTGGAAGCAGACCACATCCTTAAGATAGTTACTCAGCTGCTCCAGTAAATTCCACGTGGAGCTGATTACCAGTGTCATCATGGGGAATAACTACATCCAGCTGCTCAGGCACTCAAAACCAGGCCCAGCCAAGTTGACACACAGCTTAAATATCACAGTCCCCCTGTGGCCCTCCAACCTCTAGCATCTCTCCCATTTCTGATGCCTTGCCCTATGTGTAATGGGGTCGCAGTCACACACACTGTGCACCATGTGCAGAGAATAGGCAGTGTCTCTGTCTCTAAATGATCTGCCTTTCCTAGCTGGAGGAGAGGGCTGGGGTCTAGATTCCAGGTCCACTCTGGCAAGCTCTGGTGGCATAGTGCCTAAGGCATTTGACTGCTAAACAGAAGGCTGGTGGTTCAAACCTACCAGCCACTCCTCAGAAGGAAGATTGGACAATTTGCTTTCGCCCTGGAAACCCAAGGAGGGGTCGCTATGAGTCAAATTGACTCAACGGCAGTGTTCGCCCCCCCCTCCCCCCGGCAAGTTTAATGAATAGCATTAACCAGCCTCTTTTAGGTAATCAGGAGTTTCTGGGTGGTACAAACAGCTAATGTGTTTGGCTGCTAACTGAGAGGTTGGAGGTTCGAGTCTATCCACAGGCACCCAGAGAAAGGCCTGGTGATCTGTTTAAAAAAAAAAAAATCAGCCATTGAAAACTCTATGGAGCACAGTTTTGCTCTGACACACACAGAGTCAATGTTCAGTCTTTCCAAGTGACCTTTCGTCTTGTCACCTCTGCCCCTTGAGGGATAGGGTGGGATGTATCTTTGTGACCTGCTGGTGGTAGCTGAGGACAAGTGTCCCCGTACTCAGGCACTGGCCATCTCTTCAAGACCCTTTCTGGCCTCTGCTGTAGAGAAACTGAGCCCCAGGAGTCACTAGCCCTATCTGGCCTTTGGGGGACAATTTTGGCACCCTGGGAGCTCTGGTGGTATAGTGCCTAAGGCATTTGACTGCTAAGCAGAAGGCTGGTGGTTCAAACCCACCAGCCACTCCTCAGAAGGAAGACTGGGCAATCTACTTCCTTAGTGATACTGCCTCAGAAACCCAAGGAGGGGTCGCTATGAGTCGGGAACAACTTGATGGCAATGAGTTTGTTTTTTTGGTTGGCCCCATTGTTGGTCCCCTTCCAAAGAGGGCTGTTCATCCTTACCCAGAAGGTCTTCCCTTGACAAGGAACAGGGACGCACAGGCCGCGGGTGCTAAGCTGCCCTTGGGCTCATCTGCCCACAGGGAACAGTGTAGTGAGGGTAGAAGATCACATACTGGGTTGTCCATTGTGCCTCCTCTGCTATGGGAGTCATGTCAATAATAAAAGTGATAACAACCACAGCCATCATTTGTTGAGCACTTACTCTGTGCTGGACAGTGTTCTCTACCATTTCCATGTATGAACCAGTCTGATCTTCCAAGCAAAGAGGGTTGTTATGAGGGTGAAATTATTCAAAGTCAGTTGCTTAGGACAGTGCCTGGTGAGTGAGCTCTTAAGTGTTCATTAGGATGATGATTCTCAGCATCGTCTGTGTTCCTGCTCCATGTTGGGAGGGGCCTCGGACCGTGTTTCTCCTAAAGCAGAAGTTCCCAAACTTTCATGGTTCGTGACACTAATGATTTTTTTTTCATAGCACGCCTAGATAAAAAGAAGTACCTAATAGTTCTATTTATTAGGTAGTTATATCCAAATAGCTTAATAAGTATTTATGTCCTAACAACTTAATAGCTGTTTAAAAATATAATAGAGATAATTTTTATTTCCTTCTTTAATAATGGAATTACTGTCTTCGTTTCCTAATACTGCGATAACAAAACATACCACAGGTAAGTGGCTTTAAAGAACAGAATTTTATTTTCTCACAGTTCTGGAGGCTAGAAGTTCAAGAACAATGGCATTAGCAGGGTCACACTCTCTCTGGGTTGGCTCTAGGGGAATGTCCTTCCTTGTTTTATTTACCTTCTGTAGCACTGATCATTTCTTGATGTTTCTTGGCTTGTAAATGGATTCTTACATGGTATCTGTCTTTCCTCTATGTGTCTGTTTTCCCTTTTAATAAGACATCATTCAGAAGAGATTAGGTTTTGGACTGACCTTGCTCCAGCATGGCCTCATTAACATACCAGGAGAAAATGATTTCCAAACAGAGTCAGATTTACAGGTACAGGG
>NW_006921681.1:2021674-2121601 GCF_000298275.1 Orycteropus afer afer
TTATGCGGTGTTTTGCAGATTCTACATTATTCTTTAGCGTTGCATAGTATTCCATTGTGTGAATGTACCAAAGTTTGGTTTTCCATTCCTCAGTTGTTGGACATCTAGGTTGTTTCCAAGTTTTGGCTATTGTAAATAGTGCTGCGATGAACCACACGTACTTTTGAGGGACACAATTAAATCCATAACACTTACCACTGGGGTGTGTGCACCCTCTGGGCATTGCACAGCTTCTTAAATCCTGGAATCAGATTACATGCTGCTACCTTTATTTCCTGTTCCATATTGATTTTGCGAAGCACTGGCTTTTTATCTCAGCAACTCCTGAAAACCCAGCTTCACAATGACATGGTGTTCTCAAAAGGGATGTAGAATGATCTAATGTCCAAACTAAATTCTCCAAGCTGGTAGCTCCTGAAGTGTCTGGCGAGTGCCCAGGAAGTGTTAAGTATTGCCTGTTTTCCTTTAAAAAGTCAACAGATCTGCAGGTCCCTGTGAGTTTACTGTGGGTCCCCAGAATGCCTTGGCATGAGTTTGAGGACCACGTTCCTAGTAGCTTTGGCTTTCCCTGGCTACACTGGGGAGCAGAGTTTTAGTTTCCAGGTTCTCAGGCTCCTGCATACCATCTGGGAGTTGGTACAGGAGAGATGACAGGTGTCCACCTTCTTTCCCTTTCTCCTCCCCTCACGAGATTCTTCAGCACAGGCAGTGGTAGGCTCCAGGCTCTTCTGTGTTATGCATCCCATTCTCCCGCCTAGGGTGGAAGGGTGTTTTCTCCTCACTTGTGGAAGGGCCCAGGGATCTGAATCTTTTAGGACACTGACTTAACAGACCCTTTCGCTCAATTCAAGACTTTCAAGTCTGTGGCCCACTGCTGATGAGACGTTAACAAAAACTGTGTTTGCCACTGAAAGTCGAGATTTACTTTTGTCATTTCAGTGGGTGTGTGCCCTCCACCTGAAGTGCTGAAATCTGGGCTTCAGTGGGCAGGGAACCCACCAAACAAAAAGAGTACATTTACAAGACAAGGAGTATGAAATGATTTTTAAAATGCAAGTATCAGAGGTGGGCCTGGTGTTCTGCACCTTTTATTCAGCAGGTATCTCTGTCTGTAGGTGCAGGCCAATTGTCAATTCAGCCTCTTATGCAACAGGTGCTTCATGCCGGGGCGGGGGGGGGGCTTTTCTCCTACTGGTTTAGGTGAAGCCTTCATCTTTATCTACATTCACGTCTGCCTATCCTCTCTTAACTCTGCATCAGTGAGCTGATTACCTCCCATCTCCCTGGGAAGATGCCCTCTAACCTGGGAAGCCACAGTGAACTCACAGGGACCTTCCAACTTTTTGAAGGAAATAGGCAATACTTAACACTTGTTAGGAGCTTTGGCAGCATAGTGCCTGAGGCACTTCACTGCTAACCAGAAGGCTGGTGGTTCACACTCACTAGCCACTCCTGGGAAGGAAGGTTGGGCAATCTACTTACGTAATGATACTGCCTCGGAAACCCAAGGAGGGGTCACTATGAGTCAGGTCTGACTCGACGGCACATAACAATAACAACCATAATAACACTTGTTGGGCACTTGCCAGACACCTCAGGAGCTACCAGCTTGGGGAATTTTGTTCTTGCCACTCTTCCTCCCTCACTGGCCTTCTGTTAATTCTAAGATCTTGCTAAGCCCACTCTTATCCCAGGACCTTTGCACTTGCCATTCCTCCTACCTGGATCCCTCTTTCTTTAACTCTTCGCATGGCTGGCTCTAGCTTTTTTTCCATGTCTCTCCTCAGAGAGGCCGTCCACCAGCACCCTGTCAAGAGATGCATCCAGCACCTCTGTTTTACTTTCACAGCCCCTTTAAATGCCAGTTCTGTGCAGAGACCACATCTGTGTCATTGTTTTTCAGCACCCAGCCTGATGCCTGGATATCATAGACACCCAGTAAATCTCTCAAGTGAGTGAGCACTTTCACAGACAAACATTTTTTCAAAAAATTTTTAAAATGGAAGGGCCTTAAAGGGCCACCAACTTTTAATTTTACCAAAAAGATTTAGAAAAATTCCAACTACCATGTATCATCAACATTCCACAAAAGAAAAGCTGTGAAAGGACATAATCTCAGATTAAAGGCCAGTACTTTAAATGTCCCTTTTCTTATCTAGTAGGGGGTGGAAGAAAACCCATTACAAAATGATCTAAGTCCCTTAGTGAGCATGCTCCATTCTCCCTTCATGGAAGCTAGTAACTCATTCAACACTCTCTTTCTCAAACTCTACTGTTTGTGTGACACTTGTCTCCTTCATTAAGCTGTAAATGCCTTGTGGAGAAGCCATGCTTTAGATTTCATCCCCTATGGCACCCAGCTTGCCTTTGCATGTGCTATTCCCACTGCTGTGCATGGAAGCAGCAGTCAAGAAATCAAACAATGTATTGCGTTGGGCAAGTCTGCTGCAAAAGACCCTTTTAAAGTGTTAAAAAACAAAGATGTCACTTTCACGATTAAGGTGCACTTGACCCAAGCCATGGTATTTTCGTTCATTTGAAATGCATACAAAAGTTGGATAGTGAAAAAGGAAGATAGCCGTCTAAGGTGCAACTATCAGTCTCTCCTCATCCAGAGCAAAGAAGAATGAAGAAAATCAAAGACACATAGAAACACTCTAAAGGACTAATGGACCATGAGAACTTAAGCCTACATGACCTTGAGACCAGAAGAACCAAATGGTGCCCACTACCAATGCCAGCCACTCAGGAATCAAAATTGGAGATCCTAGACAGAGTAGGGAAAAATGTGGAATAAAATTAAAAAACAAAAAAGACCAGCTTTACTGGTTGGCTAGAGAGGTAATGATTATGGCCCCTAGTCACTCTTCAGGCCTAGAATTGTGGCTTAAATTTCAGCCAAACATTAGACAGGGCTATGAGCTGAACAACTACACCATGGAGGTAGAACAATCAACCATGGGAGATCAGAAGGGCAGCATTTGCACAGGGAGAAAGAGAAGCAGGAATGTATAGGCAGGAAGGACACAGGGAATGTTGACCACAGTGAGGAAGTGGGAGGAGAGCTGTTATACTGCCCAGATTGTAATCAGTGTCACAAAACAAAATGTGTATGAACTGTTGAATGTAAAATGAATCTGCTTTGTAAAATTTCACCCAAGTCACAAGAAAAAGTTGAAAAATAGAAAGGAAGATAGAAGAATTGATGCATTTGAACTGTGGTGTTGCTGAAGAATACTGAATATACCACAGATTGCCAGAAGAGTGAACAAATCTGTCTTAGAAGAAATACAACAAGAATGTTCCTTAGAAGCAAGATGTCAAGGCTTTGGCTAACTTACTTTGGATGTGTCATCAGGAGAGAATCTCTAGAAAAGGACATCATGGTTGGTAAAGTAGAGGGTTGGTGAAAATAAGGGAGACCCTTCATGAGATGGACTGACACAATAGCCACCACAATGGATTGAGACACACCAACAATCATGAAGATGGCTCAGGACCAGGCAGCATTTCCTTCTGTTACATGTAAAGCTGCCATGAGTTGGAGCCAACTTGATGGCTACTGACAATGACAACAACATTGCCTGTGCTTAAAATGCTTTTGGTGAACTCTGGATACTTCTTAATTCTGCCAGGATGCCGTCTGCTCCTGAAGCTGTGTAGGAAACTGCAGTCCCCACCCCATCCCTGCTGGTCTCAGGTGCTTTTCCGTGTTGTGATCATCTACCTACATACCAGTCTCCTAGTGGAGGAGGAGACCCCAGGGCAGAAAGCAGGTCTTACTCCATTTGGTTCCCACAGGTTGGGCCTGCAGGCCCTCTCTTTCTGTGGGTGTGTTATGCCATATTAATGCATCAAAGGACAAAGACCTTGAAGTGGTAGTGACTGTCTATAAACATGTAGTGGGAACAAACTCAGGCCTCAACACAGGAATGCAAGGCACAGAGCTTTGTATGTCTTTCCATAACTGAATTTAATTGCTATTTCAGTCCTTCATTCCATCAGGCTACAGAATACAGTCTCATTTAATTTTGGATTTTCTCAGTCTATTTAAGGCTTCCCCCAATCCGTGCCTGGGTATGTTTATGTGTGAGGATGGGGTGGGTGAGGAGCAGATGTCCGTACTGGCTACGCCCCTTTGCACAACTACAAGGTCTTTCAGGGCCAGCTCCTCAGCTGTTTTCACATCCCTCCTGGGAGTGGAGTGACCTTCTGGCTATCTTTCTCCCAGCTGCCTCTATTTTTGGGGTGCAGGGCGAATACTAATCACCTCCCCTTGAAAAGCCAGGTGTCTCTGAGTTCTTGCCTCACCCCTTACCAGCCCTGGCCAGTGGCAGGACTGCTCACTGAGTCTGACTCTGTTCCTCTCCCTCTGGCTAGGACCTGTGGTAGGAACTTCCCCTTGCTGGCCTCCAGCTCCTCTGGATCTCTCCAGCATTCTGGGCCTTACCTTTTGAAACTCTGAAGCCCGGGTATGATGCTTGTGTTCTCTGGTTCTGTAAAACAGCCCTTCCCTGAGGTGGAGATGCCTTTGGCCTGGTTAGAATGAAAGACGACAAGGTGTGGGGCCAAGAGAATTGTCTTTCACACTTCCAAGTGTTAACGTGTTATGGATGTGGTCCTGACTGGTCTTTGGTGGGGAGGCATCTGGGATGTCTGCTTATCTGAGGGAGGAGGGTGAGTGTAGGCTGACCATCACCCACCCACCCACAGATTTGCTCAGGGTGTGTGTGCAAGTTGACCTTGAAGCTTTTCAGCACTCTTGCATATTGGGTATTTATACATCCTTAAATTTTTAGGTTTCAGAAGTATTACACGTTCAACGAGGAAAAGTAAGGAAGTGTAGAAAGACAAAAAGTTAAAAGTCACTTACCATCACCTGAAGATGGCCTCTTTGTATTTTGATGAGTGTCTCTACAGTTAGTTTAGTAATAAAAATAGTGATAATTACAGGACTAAATGTTGTTGTTGTTATGTGCCGTCTAGTCGGCCCCAACTCATAGTGACCCCTCCTTGGGTTTCCGAGGCAGTATCACTACGGAAGTAGGATTGCCCAACCTTCCTCCCGAGGAGTGGCTGGTGGGTTTGAACCGCCAGCCTTCTGGTTAGCAGTCAAGTGCTTTAGCCACTATGCTACCAGAGCTCCTGGACTAAATGTAGCTCATACTTAAAATGTGCTGAAAAAAAAAAACCCAAAAAACCAAAAAACCAAACTCACTGTCATCAAGTTGATTCAACTCATAGTGAATCACCCTTGGGTTTCCGAGGCAGTATCTCTACAGAAGCACATTGCCCAACCTTCCTTCCGAGGAGTGGCTGGTGGGTTTGAACTGCCAGCTTTCTGGTTAGCAGTCAAATGCCTCAGGCACTATGCCACCAGAGCTCCTGCTATGCACTCTGCTATAATGTGTTTATAGTCAGTCATTTGAGGTCATTCCAGTGTTGGGCGGATCCTAAGTCTAATCACTTCTGAGGTAGAAATGGAGTAGAACAAACAGAGGCATGTACAGGTGTGAGGATTGACTACAAGTCATGGATCCAAGGAAAACCTTGGGCTACCAACAAGGAAAGAAACCACCTTGATTCGAACATTTAGCCTCCAGAATTGTAAGAAGATAGATTACTGTTTTTTTAAAGCCAAAGCCACCCATTTGAGATATTTCTGTTACAGAAGCACTAGGGAACTAGACACCTCCACACCCCCCACCCCAGCTGTAGTTGGAACTGCTTTTCAGGGAAGGTATTTTGCTGAGGATGTGCCCTGGGAGAGGATGGGAAGGTTCTTGGAGGGCCCTGATGCACCGACTCTGTGGGCTTTTCTGAGGACTGCTCACTAGAGCTGGCCCCTGGGGAGAAGGAGCTGTTAAACTGTCAAAATAAAAAGTCAACCAAACTCCTCAGGCCAATCGAAAGCACTTAACTCAGCCTACCGGCAGCAAAGGCAACAGATTTCCCTGCAATGCGTTACATGGGGAAAAGACTGGGGGGGATTTTCAAGAATGAAGGAAAAGTTTTAAAATATTGGAATATACCTAGTCAATAATATCTTAAATTTGGGATTCATAAAAAGAAGTCGTGGTGAAAATCTCCCCAAATAAGTTTTTATTCTAGAATATGATGACAAATCTCGTGGAGCGCTGGTGATCCCGTAGGTGTGGTATTCTGAAATACAACCTGAGGCACAGATATTGTCAAATAATAAAGTATTATGAAACCAATCAGCTGTGAGCTCCCCACTTGGCAGTTTGGAAGTAAAACCCTTCCTCCTTTACAAGGCCAAGTGACTCTTAATTCCTCCCAGGAGATTTCACGTTAAAATGTGTTCACTGCCAGCTGACACCGAGGCGAGTCCAGATTTATTACCCTGGCACCTGCAGCAAAAAAGTGACGGATGATGAAAATATATTTAATTATCATTCTGTGCCACATCTCTGTCTGCTCTGTCGCAGGGCTGCAGCTGTTGGCACACACTTTATTTTAAAGTCAATGTGCTTATCTAGAGAAAAGGCTGCTCTCTCAGAGTAAATTGGCTTGTGGGAGGAAGGAAATGGCGATCTCCCCTAGACCCAGCTGAACAAATGCAGATTTGTATTCCGTTTGCCTGCTCTAATTGTCTAATCCGCCCCACATCATATCAGCTCTGGGATTTGGCTTTTGTAAAGAAAACATTTGCAAGAAGGAAACTTTTCCGTGGCCTTTCAGAGCTGGAATGAATGATTTTCCTTCCTGGGCTGTGAAGTAGCAGCTGAGAGCCATTGCTCCTGTTTCTGCTGTTGGCGTGGAAAAGACTGTTATGGGATTGAATCACAGAATGGAGGGAGCCCCAGAGAGCCCCTGGGTGAATCCTCTCATCACTTGAGGGGGGGCCCTCGAAGCCCAGAAGGCACTGAGGGTCACAAAGGAAAGGAGGTCTGGGACTTGAGCCCAGAAACCCAGAAGGCGAGTCTGGTATGTTCTTATGACTTGCAGCTGTCAGAGACCCATCCATTTGGGATGAGCTTGAGCATGAAGGGTGGATGACCCCTCAGAATTCCCTTCCTGCTGGTCTTCTCTTAGGAGTCCCTGGGTGACACAGACAGTTAAGTGCTCAGCTACTAAGCCATAGGTTTGCAGTTTGAACCTGCTCAGAGGTGCCTAGGAAGACAGGCCTGGCGATCTGCTTCCAAAAGGTCACAGCCATGAAAACCCTATGGAGCAGTTCTACTCTGCACACGTGGGGCCGCCAGGAGTTGGAATTGACTCCATGACTCTTAGAACCTTCTGGAAAACAAAACCCTGGGGCAGAGCAGCAGGCTTGAGTGGAGTGCATCAGCTTTCTTGGGGTAAAGTCCTTGGAGACTCTGGCTTGGTTACTGGGAGTCTGTGCCATTAGCACATACCTAAGATGATGCCATTTTCAACAAAAATGGCCCAGATAATAGGCAGTACCTAATGTGACCATTTTCCTGCAGTATCTCTTCTTATCAGGAGAAGCCACTCTATGTTTTGTGTACGGTGGGATTTAGTACAAAGTGATGGAGTTTCCACTGAAAGGAAAATACAGTAACTGGCTTAGCAGTTGGATTTAGGAGAAAGCGAGGATGCTGAGTGTTTCTGACTGTTGCTGGGCTGGAGGTGGATGCTGCTGTTAGGGTGGATGGTGGGGGATGAGTTTCTGTGAATGTGAGCCAAGACAGGGAGGGGGGCTCATTGCCTTTGACCTTCTTTTTGATGGGTAAGGATTCAAGATCGCATCTTTTCAGCCTTTAGGACCTGGGACTAGAGTGCTAGCTTATGGATTTGGGCTGTGAGCAGAGCTCTTAGCCACCAGGCTTTTAGATGTACTGATCAGATTTTGCCTGTAAACCAAAGAGAGGATCTGTCACCACCACCATCACCACCATCCTCCTCCTCATCACCACCATCATTACCATTACCGTCACCACCCCTGTTCCTTACTCAATAATTTATATATCACTTTGCATGGAAGGAGCCTTGCTGGTGCAAACAATTAAGTGTTTGGCTGCTACATGAAAAGTTGGTGGTTTGAACCCACCCAGTGGCTCCATGGGAGAAGGACCTGGTGGTCTACTTCTGTAAAGATATAACTAACTCATTGCCATTGAGTCAATTCCAACTCATAGTAACCTTATAGGACAGAGTAGAAATGCCCTATAGGGTTTCCAAGGCTGTAATTGCCACATCTTTCTCCCATGGGGTGCCTGGTGGGTTCAAACTTCTGACCTTTTGGTTGGCAGCTGACCACTTAACCATTGTCCACTAGGGCTCCTTTCCATACATATTACAGCCTGAAAAACCCTGTGGGACAGTTTCATTCTGTCATATGAGATCACTATGGGTCAGAATTGACTTGAAAGCACTGAACAACAACTAGTATGTGCATTTGTCTAACATTTAAATTCCTCATCTTCATTAATTCCATGAGGCAGACATTATTCTCTCTATTTTACGGATGAGAAAACTGAGATTTAGATAAATGACAGAGCTAGGATTTCAGCCCAAGTCCTGGAATTCACTCTCTTAACCACAGCTTGTCATCTGGGGACTTAATTTTCTTTCTTTCTTTTTTTTTTAAATTTGGCATATATATATGTAACCTCGGAAGGAAGGTTGGGCAATCCTACTTCTGTAGTGATACTGCATCGGAAACCCAAGGAGGGGTCACTATGAGTCGGGGCCAACTCGACGGCTCATAACAACAACAACAACATATGTAACACTTTTTGCCTTTTCAATGTTCTTCACATGTACAATCCAGTGACATTATCTATGTTTATTATGTTGTTCAGCTATTACCTGTTATGTGTCCAGATTTTCCCATCACCCTTGACAGATCTCAGTGTTCCCTGCACAATGAGTCCCCCTTTTCCCCTCCCTCCTGCCAGTTCTAGTAACCACTCATAAACTTGGCTCACTGGACACTTGCCTATCCTAGATGTTTCATATATGTGGAATCATACAGTATTTGAGAGACTAGAAAATTTTTGAAAAATTTTTGTAGGATAATAGAAGGAAAGAGAAGATCAACTCTGCACCCTTGTCAACAAAAAAGATTGTGCATGTTAATGATTTGCAATTTGAAGACTGACCCTGGAGGCTTCCTTTCCCATGTGGCTCGAAGAAGTGGAGGAGGTTAGAGGAAGCTCTGTGGTATCTTGGCCCCAGGAACTTAGGAAAGTCACAGCAGGGACTGAGGGACCCAAGAAGAAGATGGGAGCCTTGGCTCCATGCTGGCACCATTGGAACCCTTGCAGGCCAGTAGATATGGGGACCAGGTATCTGGGAGGAGTGGGATGGCACCCTCTGAGGGCTTGTCTGACTGCCTCAGGAACATGCACCTTTTCAACCATGCTGTCCTCCCTGCGTCCATAAGCTGTGTCTCCTCTGTCCCTCACAAGCAGCCTCTCCCTTTGTTCTGTTGGTGATGCCTTGATTTCAAGGCATGTGATAAGTCAAAGTGCCCAGCGGCCTGCACTCTGACCCCACTCTGCCCTGGCCATGTGGCCGCAGGAACCTGACCTTTGTGTTCTGCCCCCAGCAGATGTCTAACTTGTCTCTATCTCTTCTGGAACCCAGTATCCTATTTGGGGCTCTTGATGCTTGATTGTAATGTTGACTGACTAGTATTATGGCTTTATACTTTAGACATGTGACAGGTTCCAGCCATCAGAGGATGGGAGATATGACACATTCCCCTCTGGTACCCACTGCAGGCTCACAGCAGGGCCTCAGGGTTTATGCCATTGGGCCTGACTGCTCTGAGTCTCAAAGAACAGTTTCAGCAAATACTTGTAATGTGTCCATCAGGCACTGTCTTCGGCCCTGGGGATAGTAACCAACCAGGCTTGGGAGAGCACAGGGAGTTGTGGTGGCTCATGTAACTATCCCTGCATTCACATGTTGGGTTACAAGACCCTGGGACCATTGGGGTTTGAGGTGGTTCCAAGTGGAGCAGGCACCTCCTGGTGGATTGTGTCAGAGGTGGAGGAGATGGAAAAAGCCACCATCAACTCATCAGGGTAACTATGGGCAAACAAATTAATATTGACTTCATTTCCAAGTGAGGCTACTGACTTTCCTCTCCACATTAATTTTTATTAAGCATTTTATGTATTATTCCAAAACCACATACTATGCAGAGACAGCTTAGAGCACATTATGGGTTGTGCATTTTCTAATTATCATATGGCTTCAGTCCAGAATGTAGGAAAGAAAATAAACATGATTGCTTTCCAATAGAAGGGAATCACCATGGTGATGTGTGGATAGGCTCAGAGCCACCGGCACCACCCATGGCTTCTGGCTCAGGCCCTGGGAAAGTGGCTTTAGCCCATCCTTCTGGGCAGCCTCCCTGGAGGGATTCTGCTCAGCCCCTCCTGCCCCTGGAAGCCTGCCCCATCCCCTCCCTGCCCTTTGCTACCCGGTGCCCAGTTTATTCTCCATTGTGGACACGTCACACAGCTCTTTTTTCATCTTCTTCTTTTTTCTTTTTAACTTTTTCTTGTATATGATTTGGGTGAAAGTTGACAGAGCAAATTGGTTTTACATCCAAAAATTCATACACATTTCATATGCGACATTGATTGCAATCCCCACAATGCAATAGCATTCTTCCCACTTCCTCCCTGTGTTTACCATTTCTGTTCATCTTCTTTCCTATCCCTTCCTTCCTTCTGAGCTTTATCCCTGAGCAAATGCTGACCCTTTGCTCTCATATGATTAATTGTTGTAAGGAGTATATACCTCCCTGGTGTTATTGTTCACCTTATAGACCTGACTATTGTTTAGCTGAAAGTTGACCCATGGGGGTGAGTTTACTTCGAAATTTGAAGGGTATCTAAGGGCTATTGTCTTGGGGGTTCTGACAGTCTTTATCTGACTAGTAAGGCTGGTCTTTTTTTTTTTTTTTTGATTTTTAGTTTTGTTTCACATTTTTCTCCCACTTTCTCCAGGACTTCCTGACTTCCTGTTGTGATTCCTTTCAGAGTGGTGAGCTGTGATGGCTGGGCACCATCTAGTTCTTCTGGTCTCAGGTTCATTGAGGCTGGGGTTCACATGGGCCATTCATCCTTTGGACTAATTGTTTCCATGCATCTTTGATTTTCTTCACTCTTCTCTGCTCTGGATGAGGAGAGACCAATAGCTGCACCTTAGAGCAGTGGGATGGCACTGAACAACAACTTAATAAGCTATTAAGACCCCAGTTGCTGCTCACCAGAGTAGGATGTTGAACATTGTCTTTGTGGACTATGTTATGCCAATTGACCTTAATGTCCCCCAAGGTTATGATCCTGAGCCTCCAGGCTCACATGTAACTTGTGGTCACTCTTCTTGCCACTCAGGTCTCAGCTCAGAGAAGTCTCCCATGACTGCCCTTACCAAAGGGAACCCCATTCACTCTTGACCACAGCACAGTTTTGCTTTCATTATGGCACTTTTTACTGTCTGAGTTCTTGGCTCAGCTTCTGTCTCCTGCTTCAATGTAAACTCCACAAGATCAGAGCCATCCTCTGACTGTTCATCCCAATGTCCCTAGCAACTAGAATAGTCCACAGCACATTGTAGGCATGAAACAAATATTTGTTGGATGGATGAATGAATGGATGAATTGGTAGATGAATGGATGGTTGAATGATGTCTCCTCCATTAGACTGTGAGCTCCACTTGATTATGTCTCTAGTGCTAAGCATTGTTGATTCCTTCTCTCACATTTGTGGGCAGCCTTCAGCAGTCCAACAGTCCAGAAGGCTGGAATGGAGTCCCCTTAGGGGTCCATTGCTAGGCTAGGGGCTGTGGGTTATTCAGCATAAAGAAGAGATGGACTTTTAGGGGAGCCAAGAGCCCCAAATGATAGCAATCCCAGGCTCCAGAGACAGTAGAAATCAGGTATTTGATGGTGGGATGTGGGGGTATGGTAGCCTTTGGGGTTTGAGGAGGTCAGAGAAGGCCCTCTGGCAAGTGCCCACTCTGATGGTACTACTATCATCATCATCTCCTTCATCACCATCATTGTTCAAGGCCTAACCATCTACTTACCTGCATCTGTTCTTGGCCAGCAGGTGGGTCTTATTAGTCTCCTTTGACTGTTGAGGAAGGTGCAGAGCAGGGATAGGGTGGGGTTTGTTCCCCTCCAAAGACCATCCCTTTCTTCCATCAGAGCTGCCATCTCCCTGAGTCAATCCAAAGGCTCTTCAGGGGGAGCATCTCACAGGAGCAGATAGTTTTCCCAGGATGTTTTGGTTCCTTTGTGCCAGTATAAACAGAAATAGCACAAATGCATGGCTTTAACAAACAGGGATATGTTCTCTTACAGTTTAGGAAGCTAGAAGTCTGAGTTCAAAGTGCCAGCTCTAGGGGCTGAGTGAAGGCTCCTTGACTTTGCCTTCTGCTCTGCTTCTTGCTCCTGGCCCACTCGAGCTGAAGGCATCTCTTAACTCAGGCAGCTGCTGGCTGCCGAGGCTGATAAACCCAAGGTCAACAAGGAAAATGACATAGTCCCAAAATTATTGAGCAACATGGCAGGCCACTAGTTCAAGTCCAGAAACAGTCCCAAGGTTGTCAGACAACATGTCAGGCCACTGAGATGAAGACTTGGCCAGATGCAGGGTTCAGATGTACCAAAAAGCTCAGAGACCTTTCTCAAACCTTCTTATACACTGGAAGCAGACCTAAGGTAGCTACCTACTCAGCTACTCAAGCACATTCCACCATGGAACTGATTACTAATCTCATCATGGGGAATAACTACATCCTGCTACGCAGCCACTCGAAACCAGGCCCAGGCAAGTTGACACATAACCTTAACTACCACACAGGGTGACTCCTGAGTTAGCTTAATTGTTGTCCGTGGGTCGCTGGGCACAGCAGTGCCAGACACAGGATGCCCTTTGGTGACTGCTTTCCTCTGGAGAAAGCTGGACACAGGTCCAGGCTGTCTTGGACAGTACATGTCCTAGGTCTTCAGCAGCTCTTACCTGAGCAAGCCTCAGAGCTCAGATGCTGGTATGGCCTTTACAAGGGGGACATAGGGACAAGAGTGTGGTGCTCTGTCATTCTTTGTGGCTTCTCCTAAAGCAGACCTTGAGGATGGATCTGGGTGCAAGTGACTTATTGTGGCAGTGACTCCAGGAAGCTTGTTAGGAGAGTATTAGGGAATGGAGATAGGGAAAGGTGGGAATCGGATAGTGTCTAAGGCACTTGACTGCTAACCAGAAGGCTGGTGGTTCAAACCTACCAGCCACTCCTTGGAAGGAAGGCTGGGCAATCTACTTTTGGAAACCCAAGGAGGTGTTCCTATGAGTTGGGTTCGACTCAATGGCAAATAGCAACAATAACAATGAGCAGCTAGCATTCTGAGCATTGGATTCCAGTCCTTCTGGGGTCCCTAACAGATGGAGGGGAGCATACTACAGAACAGTCTCACCCATGGAGGGGCAAGGAAATCAGGTGTTTATCTGTCAGCTCCTGTCCCTCACTAGTTGAGGGTCACTCCTGGGTGTGACCAGTCTTCTGGGTAACCAGCCTTGGGCAGACTGGTCTAGTGAGCCCTGCCCTGGGCAGAGATGCAGAAAGGAGTTGGTGCTCAGGAGATGTCTGTGGTGACCTCAGAGGCCATGTGGGTGGCCCAACAACTTCTGCTCATGTGCCCACAGTTGGTGCCAGGTGTGGGGCATGGAACCTGTGTGTTCACTCCTCCTCATCCAGAGCTCTCTCCACAAATCCAAGAGGAGAGTAAGAGGCTTGGGTTGTGACCAGTTTCAGTCATGGAAGGGACTGGAAATGAGAGAAAACATGCCAGGAAGGATGATAGAAACTGGCTTTGCTCAGGCAGTGTGGCCAAGGGTGTAGGTGTGGAGGGCCTATGGGGTAGGGACAAGCCTTTACTACAGGGGGTGGGAGTGTAGGGGCACAACCACAGGGGCTTGATGCTCCCATGACTCCATGCTGACCTCGAGCCTGCCTCTGCCCAAGCCCTGATCCTCTTCTTCACTTAAAAAAAAAAAAAAAAAGAAATCTTATTTTACAAATGGTTTTCTGCATATTACAAGTGCTTTTCACAGTGCTTGCGCCCTGTTTCATAATTGGCCCATACAATACACCCTGTTCAGAATTTTTAATCAACTATGGCAAGTTGCCCCAGCAATTTAAATAAAAAGTATATAAATGAATTTAGTATTTTAATATTACAGTGACACTAGCCTTATATATGTACTTAGCAATTTCATGCAGTATTACAATTTTTAAAATATTCCTCTTCATTTGCCTGGTGGAGAAACCCCAGAGTTAAAGCCATGGGTTGTGTGTGCAGTGAGCAGAGAAGACACTGAGCTGGCCCAGGAGGAGCACAGCCTGCAGGCCAGGCCTGGCCTGAGAGGCCGCACGCAAGGGTGGCCCTGCCCACATGATGATACCAGTACAGGGCGGAGGCCACCAGGGACTGGGCTGAGCTGGAAGGTGGGGCTTGAGCCAGGCCTGGTGGCCTCGAGCACACTCTGACTCAGTTTATACCTTACTAGGACTGGTGGTCCTTAAACATGTGCACTGGACAGGTGGGTCTGTGCCGTGGAGGGAATGAAACAGTGCTGTGTGGCTGAATGAGTGTGCTAAGGTGGGAGGACCCAACCCTCCCAGCTTCCACTACTTTCTGTGAGGGACTAGGACATGAGGGGCAGTTTGCTGAGGAGCACGCTGCAGGCATTCTCTCTGGCCAAGGTCACCAATCACCCGTCTGAGGCAGTTACATAGCCAAGTCTCAGTCTTCATCTCCTATGACTCCTCAGCAGTGTTTGGCATGGCCAACCCCTCCCTGCTCCCTATTCCTGGAACTATCATTGTTGGCTTCCAGGACTACAGGTTCCTGGTCTTCTTCCTGCCTGGCTGGTTGCTGCTTCTCAGTCTCCCCTGCTCACTCCTCCTGTGGGGGCCTCAAGGCTCAGCCTCAGTCCCCTTCTCTCCCACCTCTTTGAGCTGCCACGTATGGAGCACTGCTGGTCCCTGGGGCAGAAGGAGGAGGCCACTGGGTGATGGGCAGTGGCTTGGGCAAAGCAGAGCACACAGGGACACCTGACCCCAGAGGGAAGGTGAGGCCAACTTACCATGTGAGCATCGTCAGTGACTCCACACCTAACTTGCCTCCCAGTTCTACCTTGTAGTTCCTTCTCAACTCAGCAGCCAGAGTGATCCTTTTAAGACCCAAGTCAGACCCTCATGCTCCTCTGCTGGACCATGGTTTTCCAGTTCTCTCCTCGGAGAAGCCAAAATTCCTAGGGCAGTGCCCAAGGACCTGTGCACCCTGCCTCCACTGATGTGTCTGTCCTCACCTCCTGCTTGTTCTCCCTGGTCACTCACTGAAGCCATGCTGACCTCCCTGCTCTCCTGTAGACACACAGGTGCTCCTGCCTGTCCCTTCTGTCCCCTCTGCTGGCAACACCCTTCCCCAGAAGCTTCTGGGCTCACTCCTTCACCTCCCTCAAGTCTTTGCTCCAATGTCACCTTCTCAAATACACCTGTTCTGCTTACTCTTATTTAGCATGTGTCATACCCTCCTCTGCATTTCAAGTCCTCATGACCTTGTTCTCCTTTTTAAATAGCACCTATCACCTTCTAACATACTACATAATTCACATTCTTATTTTGTTTATTGTCTGTCTCCTCTTTCTAGAAGACAGATACCTTTTCTGTTTTGGCCACTGATGTGTCCTGGGTACCTAGAACAGTGCTTGGTATATAATGAGAACTCAATAAGTATGTGTTAAATGAGCAAGCCAATTTCTTTTTGGTAACAACTTTATTAGGATATAACTCACATGGCATACAGTTTGCACATTTAATGTATATAATTCAATGATTTTAGTATAGTCACAGAGTTGTGCACCTACAGGCACAATCATTTTCATAGCTTCCAGAAGAAACCCAATACCCATTAGCAGTCACTCCCCATTTTCCTCTGCCCCCAGCCATCGGCAACCACTAATCTATTTTCTTTCTCTATAGATTTGCCTATTCTGTAAATGTAATATAAATGGAATAATAAAATAATGATGTATAAAATAATGATGTCATGGAGTACAATGTTTTTGAGGTTCGCCCATGTTGTAGCATGTATCAGTACTGCATTTCTTTCTATGGCTGAGTAATGTTCCATCGTATGGATATATGATGTTTTATCTTTTCATTCATCAGTTGAGCATTTGGATTGTTTCCACTTTTTTCCTGTTATGAATACTGCTGCTATAAGCATTGTGTACAAGTTTTTGTGTGGGCATGTGCTTTCATTTCTCCTGGATATATATGTAAGAGTGGAATTGCTCGGTCATATGGTAACTTTCCAGCCACTCCTTGGAAAGAAGGTTGGGCAATCTACTTCTGTAGTGATACTGCCTTGGAAACCCAAGGAGGGGTTGCTATGAGTCGGATCCAACTTGATGGCAGTAGGTTCTTTTTTTAATTTTTTTTTTATGGTAACTCTATGTTTAATATTCTTGAGGAACTGCTAGACTGTTTTCCATAGTGGCTGTACCATTTTCCATTCCCATGAGCAGTGTATGAGAATTCCAATTTCTCCACATCCTTGTTAACACTTGTTATTATCTGTTGTTTTGTTTGTGGCCGTCCTAGTGGTATCTCCTTGTGGTTTTGATTTGCATTTCCCTGATGCCTGATGATGCTGAGCATCTTTTCACGTCCTTATATATCTTCTTTGAAGAAATATCTGTTCAGAGCCTTTGTGTATTTTTAAATTGAGTTATTTGCCTTTTTATTAGTGAATTATAAGAATTCTTTATATATTCTAGATGCAAGTCATTTATCAGATGTATAATTTGCAAAGATTTTTTGCTTACTCTTTGGATTGTCTTCATTTTATTGATGGTATCCTTTGAACCACCGAAGTTTTTAATTTTGATGAAATCCAGTTTATCTTTTTTGTTGTTGTTGCTTGTGCTTTTGATGTTATTGCTAAATACAAGGTCATGAAGATATATCCGTTTGTTTTGATCCAAGAGTTTTTATAGTTGTAGCTCTTACATTTAGGTCTCTGGTCCACTTCCGGTTAATTTTTGTGTATGGTGTAGGTGTAGGGTTCAATCTTCATTCTTTTGTATGTGGATATCCAGTTGTCTTGCACTGTTTGTTGAGAAGACATTCCCCTATTGAATTGTCTTGGCACCATTGTTGAAATAAAGTGACCATACATGTGAGGGTTTACCTGGATTCTCTATTCTGTTCCATTCCTCTGTGTGTCTATCTTTGGGAGCTCTGGTAGTGTAGTGCCTAAGGCACTTGACTGCTAACCAGAAGGCTGGTAGTTCAAACCCACCAGCCACTCTTCGGAAGGAAAGTTGGGCAATCTACTTCCATAGTGATACCGCCTCAGAAACCCAAGGAGGAGTCCTTATGAGTCGGGTCCGACTTGATGGCACATAAGAACAACAACATCCTATGTCTGTCTTTATGCCAGAACTACAGTTTCTTGATTATTGTAGCTTTGTAGGAAGTTTTGAAATTGGGAAGTGTGTGTCCTCAACTTTGTTCTTTTTTTTTTAATATTCTTTTGGCTGTTCTGGGTCCTTTGAATTTCCATCTAAATTTTAGGATTAGTTTCTCAGTTTCTTCAAAGAAGTCAGCTGGGATTTTGATAGAGATTGCATAAAATCTGTAGATCAATTTGAGGAGTATTGCCATTTAACAATATTAAGTCTTTTGATCCATGAACATGGCATGTGTTTTAATTTACTTAGATCTTTAATTTTTTTCAACAATATTTTGTGGTCTTCAGAGTATTTTATTTGTTTTAGTGCTACTGTAAATGGAATTATTTTCTTAATTTCATTTTCAGACTGTTCATTGCATTGTTGTTGTTGTTGTTATGTGCCGTCGAGTCAGCCCTGACTCATAGCGACCCCTCCTTGGGTTTCCGAGGCAGTATCACTACGGAAGTAGGATTGCCCAACCTTCCTTCTGAGGAGTGGCTGGTGGGTTTGAACCGCCAGCCTTCTGGTTAGCAGTCAAGTGCCTTAGCCACTATGCTACCAGAGCTCCCAGACCCTGCCACTTGGCATGACATTTACATCGTCTCTTCAAAAACAATTTTTATTTGTTGTCTTTTTCTCATGACAGGACCATACATTCTAATTTTAAAATGAGAGAAAACCAACAACAATAAAAAAAAGGAAATCACCTATGACCACCCCATGCTGTGGCATTGTATACAATAAATACAATAAACCAAAAATCCACTGCCATTGAGTCAATTCCAACTCATAGCAAACCCTATAGGGCAGAGTTGGATTGCTCCATAAGGTTTCCAAGTCTGTAATCTTTACAGAAGCAGACTGCCACATCTTTCTCCTGTGGAGTGGCTGGTGGGCTCAAACTGCCAACCTTTTGGTTAGCAGTGAAACCCTTAACCACTTGCACCACCAGGTGTCCTTATTGTATACAATACACATATAGAAAAATACAATAGATTTTTATGTGTTGATATTGTACGTTGCAACCTTGCTGAACTTGTTTATTCTAATAGATTTTTTTTGGTGGATTTCTTAGGATTTTTCTCTATATAAGGTCATGTTATTTGTGAAGAGAAGTAGTTTTACTTCTTTCTTTCCAATCGGAATGACTTTTATTTCATGGGAGCTCTGGTAGCATAGTGTCTAAGGCACTTGACTGCTAACCAGAAGGCTGGCGGTTCAAACCCACCAGCCACTCCTCGGAAGGAAGGTTGGGCAATCCTACTTCCGTAGTGATACTGCCTTGGAAACCCAAGGAGGGGTCGCTATGAGTCAGGGTCGACTCGACGGCAAATAACAACAACAACAACAATTGCACTGGCCTGAACCTCCAGTACAATGTTGAATGGAAGGAATGGATGAATCTTAGTTAATCCTCACAGCATCCCAATAAAGTACTTTTCACTTTTAGTCCCATTTTACAGATAGGCAAACTGAGGCTCAGAGAGGTTAAATACATTGTCTGAGGACTTAGAGCTCGTGAGTGGTAGAGCTGTAAGGCCACCTCAGCAATTCTACCTACAGTTTATTTGTTGGAGTGGCTTTTCCTCAGCATTGCCATCTTCTCTATGTGGGAGAGAGACCAAGGCCAACCTGGCTGATGATATTCAGAGGGTTTAATGACAAGCTCCAAAAGTCTGCTCGCAGCACTAAGCTTCTACTTGTGTGGCTGGATGCCCTCCACATGTATGTGTATGCAAGAAAGCAAAATGGAAACTTTAACTGTTGTATATTCTACTGAGGGCTTCCCCATCCAGTATCTCATTCATTTTCTTATCAATCTTGTCAGATATTTATTGTCTCCATGTTACTCATGAGGAAGTAGTGCTGAGTGGCTTGCCTGGGCTCTAGGAGACATGGACATGGTGGGGATGGGGTAGGAAGTTGTCATGTGCACTGGACATCTTCCGTATGCTAGGCACTATGCTGGGCAATCTGCAGACAATGTTGTACTAACTCCTCCTTCCACATCATTCTCTCCAGCCCACAGCTCAGAAAATTGACCCTGTGAGGTTACATAAACTGCTTGATGCGCATGGTTCATAAATGGCCTGATCTCCCTCAAACCTAGGTGTCTGATCCCCAATTCCTCATGCTTTCCCTGCACCAGGAGGCCTGAGGTGATTAAGGAAAGTCATTAAAGAGAAACAAAAATGGGAAAGAGGGCTTTCTAGAAGTGCGGACTTGCCAGATTCTGCTGTTCCTGATGTGTACCCTCTGGTGTCATCTGCATGTTGGTTTGGCTATTGTGAGAGGCAGGATACCTTTCCAGGGTCACGCAGAAAAGGGCACACTGCCTGCTGAGGTAAGAGACCTGGTCATACAAACTCCTTCTGCCTTTTCCAAGATAAGTCTGACTAATCCTGTGCCTGTGACTAATCCACTCCCTGACTTTATCTTTGGAATTGATGATTAATTGAAGCAGACTAAATTGTTCTCATTTCAACCCCCATACCTGGGTATTCCCTGGAGGAGGGAGGTTAGGAAAGGAGGGTGGTAATGGCCTTGGCACCTGGAAGTCTGAGGGGTTCTGGAGCTGCTGGAACTTTGAAGTTTCCAGCAGACAGGGCGGGGGCTGGATCCCAGGTGAGACCTGTAGCCTCTTCTGCCAACATCATGGGGTGATATGCTTCGGATGCCTTGGGTGGTACCAGATGTCATTGGTGGAGACAGATGCAGCGTGGTCCCTCTTTATAGACCTTGTGGATGACACTGTGGGCCAGAATTCTGGGAAGGGGATGGCAGGGCTCTCTTTGCTCCAAGATACAAAACTCCCTAAAGACAAGAGACAGACGACTGACAAAGCTGTGATGTGCTATAGAAAGGCAGCTGGCCAGGAAACCCACCCAGCCAGTCTGAAGACTGTCACCATCTGGAGACCTCAGTGGGAGAGAGGATAGAGCTGGGAACTGGGGTCAGCCCCTTGGAAATCATTCTCAGTGTGACCTTAGGCAAATGGCAGTGTTTTTGAGCCTTAAAAGAAACCAAAACCAAACCCACTGCCATCAAGTCAATTCCAACTCATAGCAACCTTATAGGACAGTGTTAAACTGCCCTATAGGGTTTCCAAAGCTGTAAATCTTTACAGAAGCAGCTTGCCTCATCTTTCTCCCATGGAGCAGCTCTTGGGTTCAAACTTTTGACTTTTAGCAGCAAAATGCTTTAATCAGTGCTCTACCAGGACTCCTTTAGATTTCTGTTTTTAGAGCTCACCTACTCCAACAAGTTCATTTTTCCAAAGAAGACACTGAATTTTGGAATGATCCCCAAAGCCACACAGCTAATAGGTGGCAGAGGACAGGGCAGTGACATGTGTTGTTTGCCCACTGTGTACCAGGCACTTCTGTGCCAACGTCTCATCAGGCCTCATATACCAGCCCTGGACGTGCTGGCACCACCCACATGTGACAGGAGATGACATCTAGACTTAGATGAGGCTGTGAAAGGGAGAAGGGACTCTCTAAAGGCCACCCAGCACATAAATGGCAGAGCCAGACTGGGATCTACACGAGCCTGGCTCCAGCCCTGTGCCTGCCCACGATGCCCAAGATCAGCATCCCCTCTGCTGGCTGTCTCCATCTCAGTTGTCAGCCATTTTCTCTTGGGTTGCTGAGCAAGGACCTCGTCTGTCTAGGGGCAAGACCCTGGCAGCCTCCTAGCTCACTTAAGGTACTCTATTGTGATGTGTCAGGATCACAGACAGCAGGCTCTCTCTCCCTTTGGCATCCAGGGCCGAGAGCACTGGGTGTCTATTCTGAACAGCAGAGAACCTCCATGCCAGGTTCCTTCCAAACTGCATGTGAATAGACTGGAAAACAGCAGTCCAGAGCTCAGTGGCTTAAAACAGCAAATGGTGATTCCTCACTCCTGTCCCTTGTTCATTGCAGTGAGAAGGGACTGAGTACATAGCCACTCGGGGACCCTGCTGATGGAGTAACCACTGCCTGGAGCATCACTTGTCACTGTGCCAGAGGGAAAGCAAGAGCCCTGGGGGTCTTAAATTGGTTACTGAATGTTCCAGACAGAAGCAATGTGCCACTTCACAGCTCATTGGCCAGAACTAGTCCCAGGGCCCCTCCCACCCACAATGAAACAGGAGGCACCATCCTACTGTGTGCCCACAGGGAGGGATGGCTGGTTGTAGACGAATGACGGGCACAGGTGGAAGAGAAGTGAGTGAAGGCACTCTAAGGAGGGGTTTTCTGTTTGGGGTTCCTCAGGAGGCAGGGAGTTTGGAGTCCAGTGGGTGTCCCTGGGCCTGAGCTGGCCTCTGGTTAGGGACTTCCTTGTCTCTCCTAATGGAGATGCCATGAACAGGCTTTTACCCTAGGTGTGGAGCAAGGAGGAGGCTACAGAATTGGCTGCATTTTGCTTTTCTTTGTAGTTTTGGGATGGAGTTGCTGAGAACCTCTTTGTAGTTGATTTGGGGTCAGGAATCCTAAAGAGGCCCAAGGACAAGTTCCCAGAGCATGCAAAATGCTTGTTCCCACTTTTCTCTGGGGTTAAGGAGTTGAGAGAATGGGAAGTTTCAGTGAAAACGGGAGTTGCCTGCTGGGCAGAAGCATAGGATCTGGGCCACATGGGGTTTATGCAGCCATCCATTCATCCTTCCAACAGTGATTGCATTCGAGCTTCACATCTTCCTAGCTGTACGACCCTAGGCAAGTTACTTAACCTCCCTGAGCCTTAGCTGTCTCATCTCTAACATTTGGAAACTCTTCCCTATCTCTCAGGGGTATTGTGAGGATTATATGAGATAATGTATGGAAAGTCCCTGGCACGTAGTGGAGTTTGTGTCAGTTTTGTCATCTGCAGTGTGGGTATTATAACAAGCATCTTTGCCTCATGGGTATAGTGTGAAGGCTACAAGAGATGATTTCTGTAAAGCACCAGCACAGGGCAGAGCTTTGGAAAACCTTAACTCATCCTGGGTTCCAGGGTGGGGAGGCTCTGCTGCTCCTTGCAGTCAGGTTGTAGCTCACTGAGTGCTCATCCAGGGCCTTCCTGGGCCTGTCCTCAGGCTGACAGCCCTTCATCTTTCATCCTGTGCCTGGACCAGAGAACAATAGCCCTGTCCTGAGAAGTGCTCCTTCCTTTGCCATCAGATTGGGGAGGTCCAGAGTGAGTGTGCTGTGCAGACAATATGGTGCTGAATGGTTATGACGATGCTGTGCAAACTATCAAGTACTGGACGGCTGTGAGGGTGCCATGCACACCGTGAGGTGCCAGATAGCTCTGAGGGCACCATGTGGACTGTCAGGTGCTGGACAGCTGTGAGGGCACCATGCACACTGTCAGGTGCTGCATGGCTGTCAGGTGCTGTGTAAACCGTGAGTTTGTTTTAGTTACTTTGTGCTGCTCTAACATAAAATACTACAAATGGGAATGGCTTGGACAAACAGGAGTTTATTCTCTTACAATTTTGGAGGCTAGAAATCCAAGTTCAAAGTGCCGGACTCTAGGGGCTGGGTGAAAGCCCTTCAACTTTGGGCTTCAGCTCTGCCTCTTGCTCCTGGTCCACTGAAGTTGGTGGCTTTTCTTCACTCAGGCAGCTGCTGGCTGCTAAGGCTGACAGAGCCAAAGTCAACAAGTAAAAAGGCACAGTCCCAATATTACCAAACAACATGGCAGGCCACTAATTCAAGTCCAGAAAAAGTCCCAAGATCAGCAGAGCGTGGCAGGCTGCTGAACTATGAATGACTTGGCTACATGCAGGGTTCAAGCATGTCAAAAAGCTGTAGACTATTCCCAAAGCTTCTCCTTATATATGGGAAGCAGACCACATCCCTAAAGCAGCTACTCAGCTGCTCGTGGCAGATTCCACCATGGAGTTGATTACCAGTCTCACCTTGGGGAATAACTACCACCAGCTGCCCAGCCACTCAAAACCAGGCCCAGCCAAGTTGACATATAACTTTAACTACCACAGAGGTCCTGGACAGCTGTGAGGCACTATGTAGACTGACAGGTGTCAGGTGCTGGACAGCTGTGAGGGCACTGTGCACACTGCCAGGTGCTAGGTGGCCGTGACAGAATCAGGTGCTTTGCATGTCCCCCACTTTGCCACTCACTTAATCACATCTCTAACCCTCTGTCTCCTATAAGTCCAGCCTCAGTCCAGTGATCTCTATGCCATCAGCCTGCTGGTGCCTCTGGCTAAATGACAGTTGAATAGAAAAGGAAAGAGATAAAACTGAATTGTTTATGTTTCTAGCATCAAACTGGAAAACATCATGAAGAGGATTTTTTTTTGGGTGGGGGAGTATTAAATGATTTATTTTAACATAACCAATTCCCCTGATAAAAATAGCTATTCATTGCAGGGAATTTGGAAAATTCAGATAAGAACCAGAGCCCACAGCTGCTCAAATGGTGGTGTGTTTCCTTCCAGCCTCTTTTCTGTAGATTTAGGCATGTGTTTGTTTTGTTTTGTTTTGTTTCATCTTAAAAAATTGAGATATTTTCTGTTACTTACTTCTTCATTCAACAACATATTGTGAGCATTTCCTCTAGTCATTAAATATTCTTTGCAAGCATGATTTTAATGTTTGCCTAATAGCCCATCCAGCGGCTGTCCCATCATTTTCTCTCTAGCATCACTGTTCTAGCTCCAAGGAATTCTGTATGGATTCCCTTCATGGAATCTAGCCCAGGCTGAGAGATAGAAAAGATTCTAGAAACTGTGAAGAGATTCTTCCTTCGTGATGCATGTCTCTAGACTTCATGAGCAGTACAGCCACCTGGAAGAACATGGCGGGGCCAGGATCTGACCTTGGGACTTGGCCAAGACCACGATCATCTGTGTTCCCATTTTCCATGTGTATCATCCTCCCCATACTCTTCTCTGCTTCCCCTCTCTCAGGCTTCACTTCCTCTCAGCCTAGGCAAAGGGCCTCATCACCACATTCTGAGAATGCAACCTCATAGGCCTGCTGCCCAAGTGCTTGGAGAACCAGATCCTACCCTATGACAGTTCCTTCCTGGCTCATGAAGGGTTGGCTTAGGACTGAAATCTATGCCCTGCAAGGAGCCAGATGCTCTGGAATTTCCCATCTCCCTGACCTTGGTATCCATTTGCCTTGTCTCCTGTCACCTCTTTGATTGAGGAACTCTCTAGCACAAGATGGAAAAATCCAAGGGTATGAAAGTCACTACACTTCATAGCCTTTTAAAGGCCTTTAAAAAACAATGCTCATTCAGTTTTTCTTTCTTATGAGCTTTTTGATACACATAACACATAATCCCACATAAAATAGCTGCATGTTATACTGGCATAAAACCCAGCCATGATGCAGAAGTTCATAACATTATGATTGCCCTCTGTGGGGGAAGAGGCAGCCCTTTTGTCCTGATGAGGCTCTGGGTTCAAGGGCCAATACTTGCTGGAGCTTGGGCAGTTGTTTCTGGCCCCAGGAGCCAGCACTTGTGTAGGCAGGTCCTTGGAGTGGGAGCACAGTCTCCCTTCCTGGGGGATGATGCTGATGCAGTTGGAACCCTGACCCCCATGTTGTGTGGTACTCCTGCATTTTCTCACCATTTTATGGGAAGTTTGCATTGTTTTAGACATCCCCGAATGGTGCAAACAGTAAACATGCTTGGCTGCTAACCCAAAGGGTGGAAGTTCAAGTCTACCCAGAGGCACCTTGGGAGAAAGACCTAGTGATCTACTTCTGAAAAGTCAGCCTTTGAAAACCCTATGGAGCTCAATTCTACTCTGACCCACTTGAGGTTGTCATGAATCAGGGTTGTCGACTGGTACTGCTACTTGAATTGCTTTAGTCTGTTAGCTGAGAGAGCTGGGCCTGTGCTGCCTCTGGGTGGTCACTTGGTGACCGACCAAGCCAGCGTATGCAGAAGTGCCGAGTGCTGCATGGAGAGACCGAGTGACGTGTCCCCTGATTCAAGCTGCTATGGGACATGAGATTAACACACCATGAGTGCCCAATGCTTCCTGCTGCTCAATACCCCAAATGGAGGGAGAGGACAGCTCCAGTTTTAAATATTCTCTTCTCTTTTTCCTCATAAACCATAGTGCTTTCCCACAAGTTCTAATATTTCATTATCTAAACTGGATCTCCCTGACCACCTCTCTATCCCCTAAAAGACATACACTTGTTTTGTTTGATCTTGAGTTCTGAGTTTTGCTTTTGTCAAATTAAAACAAAAACGAAAACAAATTCGGGCATAGATAGGGAGAGGCTTTTAGTCAGAAAGAAAAGGGGGGCAAGGGACTATCACAGTAGGGTGTGGGGGGTCTATTGTAATTGGGAGAATTCTCCAACCCTAAAATCAAACCCACCAGCCACTCCTCGGAAGGAAGATGGGGCAATCTACTTCCGTGGTGATGCTGCCTCGGAAACCCAAGGAGGGGTCGCTATGAGTCGGTTTTGACTTGGCGGCACATAACAACAACAACAACAAGATCAGTGAGCAACTCAAAGAGTTAAGGAAAGGTGTTTTTTTTTTTTTTTTAAACAGACACTGAGAGTCAGCAAGGCTAGAAAAAGCCTAAGTGTGGGAAGTGGGGTAAAGGGTGATATCACTGGATAGTAAATCAGAGTGTTCAGCCCTGAAGCCACCCTTCACTCTGGGGACAGGCTCTTAAGGAGGGGTAGGATGTTGGCTCAGGCTGAGGGTGGGCCAAAGTTCAGGGACTTGGCAGAAAGAACAAAGCTTCACCAAAGTTTAACTGGCAAGCATTTTGTTTCTGATTGTTCTGTGGGGACAAGCAGTGCAGTTACTAATTTATGAGGCAAAGACTGGAAATTTGGAGGGTCTGTGTCTGGCCTAAGGAGGTCTGGTGGTATGGTGGGTAAGGCATTTGGCTGCTAACATAAAAGCTGGCAGTTCAAACCCAACACACCAGCTGCTGTTTAGGAGAAAGAGGAGGCTGTCTGCTTCTGTAAAGATGTACAGCCTTGGAAACCCTATATGGCATTTCTACTGTGTCCTGTAGGGTCGATGTGAATCAGAGTCAACTCAATGGT
Source organism: Orycteropus afer afer (assembly GCF_000298275.1). Taxonomy (NCBI): domain Eukaryota; kingdom Metazoa; phylum Chordata; class Mammalia; order Tubulidentata; family Orycteropodidae; genus Orycteropus; species Orycteropus afer. The sequence goes on from NW_006921681.1 coordinate 2,048,172, forward strand.
AATGGATATCTGGCCTTGTCCTAGGTAACCAGGGGGCCTCTGAGAGTCTTACCTAAGTCTTATGGAAAGGGGGGTTCTTCGCAGGAAGCCATTTTCCAGAACACAAAGGATGGGGAGACTTCTTTCACCATCACTGTTTTCTGGGATCACAGGGTTAAGGTAACCTCCAGTAGTTATCACTTTGCAGAATAGAAATGAGTGTACTGTGTATGGAGCTGTCACCCTACTGCACTTTTGTCTGATACATGGGAGCCCATGTGGTGGTGACTTTTCACCAGTGAGGCAAGAAGAGACCCAGAGAGGTTAAGTCACTTGCCCCAGGCCACACAAGGGATGGGCTCTGAGCCCAGTACAACCCTGCTCCAAAGCCCCTAAGACTATGAATCCTTTAAAAATTTTGCCCGGCTCCCAGAAGGAGACTGAGAATTCCCAACCTCTCAGACACTTCTTTCACCATCTCCTGGCCTCCAGGCAGAGTTGGTCCTCTCTTCCAGGACCACCTTGACCTTTCTCAGCAGGGGCTTGTTTTTCAGGTCACCGTTTCGATTTCTCCTCACTTCTTAGTCTTTCTTCTTCTCAGTTAGAGCTGTCTCATGTTTATTGATTGTTGTCTCCGGACCTTCCATTTTTCTCTGTGGCTCCAGCAATCTGGAAATGAGTCTTCAGCCTTGTTAACCACTGGATTCTGAAGGGCATCCACCTTTCCCTAATCAGTTGCAACTAATCATGGCTGGAGGCTTTGAATGGGCTGGGGTGGGGGCCCAAGGGGCAAGGTGAGCAGGGGTTCCCCTTAGAGTAGAAAATGATGACAGTAAGATGGCAACAATACACAGTCACTGCACAGTGCTTGCATTTATCTCTCACCATCTCTCCAGTCACCTCCACTCCTCCTTTGTCCTGGGGGGCTGCAGTGGCTCAGAGTTAGAATGGGCAGGGCCAGGGCTGCCAGCTTGTTTACTGCCTAAGGGCAAGGCACAGTAGAGAGCTCACTGGGTTGGAGCGGGGGTTTGAGGTCAGTTAGATCTGAGTGGAGCCCTGGCCATATTGTTGTTTGGTGCCATTGAGTTGATTCCGTCTCGCAGTGACTCCATGTGACAGAGCAGAACCGCCCCATAGGGTTTTCTTGGCCATGATCTTTACAGAAGCAGATCACAACCTTTCACTTAGCAGCTGAGTGCTTAACTGTTGTGCCACCAGAGCTGATGACTTACCTTCTGTATAAATAAGGGCATCCCAAGGTTTACAACACCCCAAGGGCAGGGTTGGCACTCAAGATTCCTATTATTGTTGCTGCTGTTACTGTGGAGGGGCACTAGATTTCTTCCCAAGGACCCTGTGTGAACCAAGTCTGTGCACCACATCTATCCCTGGCACCTAGTTCTGTGCCTGGCATGTGCATGCTCACTGAAAGTGTACTGGACTGAGCCCAGTGTGCGCTCCCAGTTGTGCTGCCTTTCGGGAAAGAAGTTGTTAGGTTTGGTGGGATGGGCCACTAGGACCTTCAGATCTGTCCTCCATCTGCCCATGGCAAGTGCCAGAAACATCAAGGCACTCCATAGCTTTTCTCCACTGGGGCTTTCTATGCAAATCGTAACCCTCCATGTGGCAGCAGGGAGGGGAACTTCTGCCTCAGAGAGGAAGGGGTCTATCCTGTGGCTTTCTTCAACTACTTTTCAGCAGTATGTACTAGTATTTTCTGCCTAAGAAGGTGCTTTGTTTGAGGAGCCACAGCTCATCTTTCCCACTGAACATATCTGTACTGAGCAGCTATTCAGTTCCAGGTAGTGTGCATGGGTGCCTGGCTCCCTGCCCCGGATATTTCCGTGGCTTTGCTATGTTCTGGCCCAGGATGCCCTGGAAACAGAGACAAACCAGAAGCATAAGGGGCTGCTTCTGCTGGAGGAGCCAGTGCTTTATCAGCACTCAGGCCTTCCTGGGAATTAGGGAGGCAGGCAATAGCCACCCTTCCTCCACCAGATGCACATTGTTAGCAACCTTTCCGTTGGCCCCTGACTTGCGGTCACCAACAACAGAACAAAACACTGCCCCATCCGCACCATCCCATGATTGGTTGCTGACTGGACCGTTGTGATTCATAGGGTTTTCACTGGCTAATGTTTGGAAGTAAATTGCCAGGCCAGAAATTCCTAGTCTGTCTTAGTCTGGAAGCTCCACTGAAATCTGTTAAGCATCATAGCAACACATAACCATCCACTGACAGACGGGTGGTGGCTGCCTCTGAGGCTCATTGGTTAGGATCAAATCTGGGTCTCTTCATGGAAGGTGAGAGTTCTACCATTGAATTAGAACTACTCCTCCTCAGCCCCCTGCCACATACCAGGTGCATTCTGTAGGTTTGAAGCTCATGAAGTTCATGTGTGTTTGAAGCCACAGAAACTGATGGGGCCCATATGGGCTTTCTAAGAGCCTTCCAGGGTCCCAAGTGTCATCTCTCACTCTGCCCTGCTTGATCCACGGTTTGTTGGGAAACTCTTTGACTGGTCCCCTTCACTCTCTTGTTTACCATTCGCTGTTAACAGCAGTAATTACAGTATAGTTGTGAGATGAAAACATGACTAAATTATAGCACTGCTTATGTAACAATCTCTTAAAACTGACTCAGAAGGCAACAGCTGCACAATTAGGCTATAAATTCTCTTAAATGAACTTGTCGGTGGCAACGGTACCTGTGTGGCAGTGTTTTGTAAGAGATAACTAGACTTAATGGGCTTGGAGAGGGAGCACCAAGAATGGCCTCGTAAAGAGGGAAACTTTGTTCTTTGTCATAAACCACTTGTTCTCTTATAAAAACAAAAAGCTCCAGGCTGGCCCATTAACTTCCTCTGGTTGTTGGGGGCCCCAGGGTAGCAGAGCATCTATTTGACAAAATGTATGGGGGACTTCCCTGCCTTGAGGTGTGGCTTGTCTGAGTAAGCCCTCCATGGAGGTGCTGCCAGTATGGGGCCTGGGTGGGATTCATCAGTAACTATTGGCTGTGCAGGCATGGTGCCTTTTGTGGGGCCTGGTGAGCTTCTGCAGTCTTCCTAGATGTCTGCTGTTCTCCAGTTGCTGTTGAGTCATTTCTGACTCATGGTGATCCCATGTGTATCAATCAGAGTAGAGCTATGCTCCTTAAGGTTTTCAGTGGGTGATTTTTTAGAAGTAGATGGCCAGGCCTTTCTTCTGAGGTTCCGCTGGATGGACTCAAACCCGCAACACTTAGGTTGGCAGCCAAACACATTAACTGTATGCACCACCCAGAGCCTCCATCCTTAGGCTTAACAACATATTAGAAGACAAAATCCATTAGGCAGAGTATCTGGGCTGTGGGCACAGGAGCTATAGAACCATGTGACACACTTAGGGATGATGGAGGCTGGCTTCAGATGTGCTCTTTGGAAGAAGATCTTGTATGCCAGGAACCTCAGGAGAAGAATGAAAACCAGAGGCTTTTTAAAAGATGTTTTTATCTCACCCCACTTTGAGAATGGTTGGCAACATCATTTGGCACTGTGTGCACTGGAGACCTGGGTCAGCTCTCAGCAGTGTATTTGTTTCCTATTGCTGCTGTAACAAATTGCCACAAATTTGGTGATTTCAATCAATGCAAAATAATTCACTTACAACTCTGTAGCCAGAAGTCCAACATGGGTCTTTAAAAAAAAAAACAAAAAACCAAACTCACTGCCATCAAGTTGGATCTGACTCTTAGTGACCCCTCCTTGGGTTTCCGAGGCAATATCAAATGACAACAACAACAACATCACTACGGAAGTAGATTGCTCAGTCTCACTGGGCTAAAATCAAGATGGTAGCAGGGTAGGGCTCCTTTAGGAGGCTCTAGGGGGAGAATCTGTTTCCTTGGCTTCTGTAGCTTCTAGAAGCAGCCTGCATTCCTTGGCTTATGGCCTCTTCCTCCATCTGCAAAGTCAGCGATGGTGAGTTGAGTCCTTTCTTCCTACCTCTCTGGTCACATTTGTCTGACCCTCTCTTCTGCCAATTCTTCCATTTTCAAGGACTTATGTAGTGCCTAAGGCATTTGATTGCTAACCAGAAGGCTGGCGGTTCAAACTCACCAGTCACTCCTCGGAAGGAAGCTTGGGCAGTTTACTTCTGTAGTGATACTGCCTCGGAAACCCAAGGAGTGGTTGCTAGGAGTCGGATCCGACTCGACAGCAGTGCATATGTGCCCACCTGGACAATGTTCCCATCTCAAGGTCAGCTGATTAACAAGCCAGATTGCGTTTGCAATGTTAATTCCCTTTTGCCATGTAATGTAACATATTCACAGGTTCTGTGGATTATGACATAGACTTCTTTGGGGGCCACTTTTCTGCCTATTATAGGCAGGTGGAGAATAAGGCTGTGGGACAGCTTGACTTTTACGCCCTCTGAGCTGAGCACAGGCAGGGCTCAGACTTGAGAACGGAAGCTGAACTGCTCCTACAGGATGTCAGAGTGAAGGAAGCATGGTGGAGTCACCAGTGTAGCCTGTCCTTGCAGAGGACAGCCTACACCATGGATGTAGCTTGCGTTTTTCAAGAGCTCCTGCTCAGAGATTGGGTGTGGATGCATGTGAACAGATGTACTCCATGGCTTCACAGACTGTGCTGGAATCTTCTAGAAGGAAAGTTATAAGCAGAGAACATTAGCAGGGATGTTTCCTTCCTACTGTCTCCCCATACAAGGTATGGATGAAGAAGCCAGCCAGCACAAGATAAAGTTCAGCCTGAACCATTTCAAAATGAACACAAAACACAGAGACCCCAGATGTTACACAGACCCACCCATGTAGAGTGTCAGCTCTAGTTTGGTTTTTATAACAGATACCACAAGTGGATGGCTTCAACAATTAGAGATATCTTTTCTCACAGTTTAGGAGGCTAGAAGTCTGAATTCAGGGCACCAGCACTGGAGGAAGGCTTTCTCTTTCAGTTGGCTCTGGGGGAAAATCCTTGTCTCTTTTCAGTTCTGCTTCTTGGTTCCTTGGAGATCTCAGGTGGTGAGGCATCTATCTTGCTTGCTTAATCTGCTCTTCTATATCTCAAAAGAGACTGATTTAAGGCACACTTTACACTAATGGGAGCTCTGGTGGCGTTAGTGCCTAAGGCATTTGAGTGCTAACCAGAAGCCTGGCAGTTCAAACCCACCAGGCACTCCTCTGAAGGAAGACGGGCAATCTACTTCCGCAGAGATACTCCCTGGGAAAGCCAAGGAGGGGTAGCTATGAGGTTGAATCTACTCCTAATACTGCCACATTAACATAAAAAAAGGTTATTATTCCCGTAGGGGATAATAACCACAGGAATAGGGGTTATGATTTACGGCATATACTTTTTGGGGACACAATTCAATCTGTAACAGGGATCGTGGCTCTGATAACTTTCCCCATTCTGAGGCTGCGGGGGATTTTTGCTCCTAGCCAACTGGCTGCTTCCACGTTTTCCCAGCTCAGGCTGGTTGGGAGGCAGTTGCACTCTTCTCTTGATGCGCAGCTTTCCCGCTGATGTGCAGTCCTCTCCCCGGACCTGTCCACACCACAGATTTCTGGAGCGCGTCCCCAGGGACCTCCGGCTTCAGGCCTATTACTGAAGTCCGTCACCCAGAAAATCTGTTGACGGAACCGTTCTGTCTGAGCTGCAAGCAAATTGGGAAATTTGAATGTGATGCAATAAGCCTGCAATAAAACAGAGCCTCAAAGAAGCCGTGAAGCACATCTCCTGCCAGCCGTCCATCCGCAGCGACTCCTCGGCTTCCCGAGCTGCCGTCCTCCGGGGCGGCCACACACAGTATTTATTTTTTTTAATTAAGCCGCGTTGCCGTGTGGCTCGCCCTCCACAGATGCTTTATAAAGCCTGGCCTTATAAGTTGCTGAAAGTTTTTATTTTTTTAAGCGGATAGTAAAATTAAGCAGTTATTAGTATTCACGAAAAATGCTGGTGGCAGGCTTCGCACACGTAATGAGAAACCACCTGCAGTTCAAAGCAGTACTTGATAATGCTGTAATTAGATTTGAGATGCAGAAAAGCTCATTAAAATTAAATAACATATTTGTCACTGTTTTAAGAGGTACAGATTGCCTAGAACCATGCTGGTCTCTTGACCTTGAGTATTTTGGTGGAGTCCTTGCTGCCAACAATTCCAAAATAACATCAGTAATTCTGCAGACAGTCCTGAAAACACGTTCATCCTCAGCTCACTTTGTGCTGAGAAAAATTATACAGACACCCAGGGGGAAATCACAGACATGGGGCCACAAAGATGACCAGAATCTTCCCTAACTCGCAGTTCAAATAATGCAAAGGGGAAATGAGGATGAAATGAGTGTGTGTATGAGGCAAGATTGGGATGAAGGCCTGTGGGAGTTTGCAGCAGTGGATACCACTGCTCACCCTTCCAGACTGGGCCTGGATGTAGTCACTTGCTTGGAGCAGGTCCATTGTCAACCAGTGTTTCCATGCTGGGCAGAGTGGGGATTCAAATACCAGTGAGATGGTGCCAACCCTGGGACGGTCACAGCATTGTCCATGGGGAGACAAGGCTCAGAAAGTTAAGTGCCAGAAAATATTTATTGTTAATCAAAGTAGCTAATGTTTACTGAGATCCCTGGGTGGTACATACAGTTTGCACTTGGCTACTAATCAGAAGGTTGGCAGTTTGAATCCACTCAACAATGCTACAGGAAACAGTCCTGGTGGTCGACTTCCGAAAGATTACAGTCATTGAAAATTGTGAAGCCCAGTTCTACTCTGACCTGTGGAGTCGCCATGAGTTGGAGTTAACTTGATGGCAGCTTTTTTTTTTTTTTAAGTGCTTTTTATAGACTAGAAGCTCTGGTGGTGTAGTGCCTAAGGCATATGACTGCTAACCAGAAGGCTGGTGGTTCAAACCCACCAGCCACTCCTTGGAAGGAAGACTGGGCAATCTACTTCCGTAGCGATACCACCTCGGAAGCCCAAGGAGGGGTTGCTGTGTGTCAGATCCCACTTGATGGCAGTGAGTTTGGGTTTTTTTTTCTTTGGTTTTATAGACTGGGTCTCTGAGTGGCATAAACAGTTGCACTTGATTACTAAACTAAAGGTTGGCAGCTCCAACCCACCCAGTGCACTGTAGAAGAAAGGCCTGGCAGACTGCTTCCGTAAAAATTACAACTGAGAAAACTCTACAGAGCAGTTCTACTCATAGCACATGGGGTCGCCATGACTTGAAACGAACTCACCAGCAACCATTTTTCTTTTTTATATATCAGGTACTAAGCATGTGGCATGCATACCTTAATGATCCTCTCCATAATCTACCAGATAGCTCTGACTAACCCATTTTCCTTGCCTGAAGTCATGCAGGAACACGTAGCTGAGCCAGGATTCAAATCCAGTGCCATCCTCCTGTAAACCTCCTGCACTAATCACAGAGTAGCTTAGATTCAATGGCAAAAGCAGAGAGCTGGGGTGGGAGAAAGTACACATGATCACATCAGCACTCACTGCCTCACTATTTGCCAGAGTTCCTGGGTGGTGCAGGTGGTAATGTACTTGGTTGCTAACTCAAAGGTTAAAGGTTCAAGTCTACCCAGAGGTGCCTTGGAAGGAAGGCCTGGAGATACACTTCAGAAAAATCAGCCACGGAAAACCCTATGGAGCACAGTTCCACTCTGACACATGTGGGGTCACCATGTGTTGATGAATTGCCATGGATTGACTCAATGGCAACAGATTCACAGGTTTTGGCCCTAAAAGCTTCATGTGGAGTGATTGTTTCATCCTCATCTGTATACAGATGAGGCGGCTGCGGTATGAGAAGTTAAGTAAGTAGCCCAAGGTGTATAGGTAGTGGTGGCAGAGCAAGGATCCAATGCTGCCCTTGACGGTTATTCTGTATTCTCTCATGAAATCTGTGAGATATTCTACAAAGGTAGGGTTTAGTTTAAAAATGACAGTGATTATTTTTATTTTTGGAGGAAGAAAATGCAAGTTTGCCTGGAGCAGAGCTTTCTTAGCTGGAGGAAAGCCGGTGGGGCCAGGCCTGTAAAGAGAGCCGGTCACCTACAGCCTGGGGGACCTGAGGCCTGGTCCTTGGGGCAGGCAGTCTGGGGATGGTAGGCTGCAGCACCCGCCTTTTCTCTCCTCTGGGTGGCTGGATTGATTTTGAGGCTGATTCTCTTGGCACCGGGTCCAGATTTAGTTCTGAGGAAAGCTCGTCTTTCAAAGTCCAGCTCAAATGTCACCTCCTCTGCAAAGACTTCCCTCCCCCCATCCCCTCAGGCAAAATTAATCACTCCTCCTTTGTGGCCACACAGCACTCTGTTGATACCTCCAGAATAATCTTATCACCTCGAATTTATGTGTTTACAAGTCTGTCTCTCTGACTAGACAGGGACATGGAGGGCAAAGTCCACTGCTACTGTGTCTCTGTGTCCTTGTGCCCAGGACAGTGCTGTGTGCGTAGTGGGTGCCCAACAAATGATGCATACACAAATGAAACAATAGGTGATTGAATTCCATTATTTACTCATTTATTAGTACTTACTATGGCAGGGTCTTGCTCTAAGTCCTTGATGTGTATTACCCAAGCCGTGGTCTTTTCAGTCACCTCATGGGTGTGTGAAAGCTCTACAATGAAAAAGGAAGGCTGAAGAAGAATCGACACTTTTGAATTATAGTGTTGGTGAAGAATACTGAATATACCATGGACTGCCAGAAGAATGAACAGATCTGTCTTGGAAGAAGTACAGCTAGAATGCTCTGTAGAAGCGGGGATGGGAGATTTCGTCTGGCTTACTATGGATGTGTCATCAGGAGGGACCAACCCAGGGGAAGGACATCATACTTGGTAAAGCAGAGTGTCAGTGAAAAAGAGAAGGACCTCAAAGAGGTGGATCAACACATTGGCTGCAATAAGGATTCAGACATAGCAACAACTGTGAGGATGGTGCGGGACTGGGCAGGGTTTCATTCTGTTATATATAAGGTCACTATGAATCGGAACCAACTCAATGGCACCTAACAACAACAGTTTTCATAACAACCCTATGAGATCAGCTCTATTATTATCTCCATTTTACAGGTGAGAAAGTTGAGGCAGAGAGCAGTTATGTAACTTCTGTATACCATGCAGTTGGTAAGTGGTAAGGCTGGGATTTCAATCTAGGCAGTCTGGGGGTGGAAACATCTGTGAAAGCAATCTTGCAGATAAACCCATGCTCATTGTAAATAGTACTTTTTACTAGGGGAGTCCGGAAATCTTATTTCATTTTCATACCTCTTTTTTTTTTTTTTTTAAATTTGTCAGAACTTATAAAGATTGGAAAGTTGGGGCCATAAAGCAGTTAAACTTCCTTTGTTGTAACCCACAGAAACCAAATCTGGATACATTAAGCAAAACAAGATTCTATCGGTAGTTTCTAGAAGGAATGGACTGGCAGGCAGAGCTTTGGGGAGGCCAGCATGGAGAACAACTCCTGGTACCTAAGTGGCAGGAGGAAAGGGTGATCACAACCACCCCATCATCTTCAATCTGTAATACCCTCCTGGTTCAGGCTTCTCCAGCCTGGTGTGGGGCATGTGCCCTCCTCTTTGCTTCCGAGTCCTATCATGGCTGTATGCAGTCATGAGGGCTAGACCCGAACAGAATGGAGTGCTGGGCACAAAAGGCCATGGATGGTGCTGGGGAGCCCACAAGGGCAGTGTCTACTGGGGCTCCTCTCAAGCCTGTCCAGTGCTTGACTTCCTTTCTTTCACAGGAGCTCCTGTGTCCACCCTGCTCTGTGGCCAAAGGGACTGATGGGGCAGGTGGGGCCAGGGCCTGCAGCCAGTTTCCTTGAGACATAGTTCTGGAGTTTGAGAGAAGGGGGTTGTTGATTCTTCCTGAAGGGAACATTCACTGGTGGTGACCTTTCTTGGGTTTTTTACATTTTGAGGGGATTGATTGAATCGATCCAAGCCCATTCATTCTCAGCCTCCAAAGAACAAGATTTCAGAGGGTACAGCCCAGCACGGATCCTGCAAACGTGGCACAAACGAGGGTAGAGTTGAATCTCTTTCCCTTGCGTGGCGCTCAACCTGTGAAACAGGAGGAGGCTGTGGGTGTCCTGGGAGAGATGGACAGACAGAGTGGACCTTTCCCAGATACAGTGTGAATAGAGCCCTGGGTTTTTAGCAAGACCTTTCTAGAGATAGGCAAGAGGGTGGCTGTGTCCTGCTGCCTCCAGCCAGTCCCAGTTTTCTAGGATGGGAATGATTTTGCCCTGGTCTGTCACATCAAGCCCTCAGCATTGGTGGGCTCTGTCTCCATGGTCCAGTAATGTGCCTCCCCCCTTGCCCTTGGGAAGGGCTGGGGGTCACAGGCGAGAAGCCCCAGCACCTGGCACTCTGATCTGAATGGCCTGCTTGCCTCGGCCTGGGTCATTCACTTATTCATTCAGGAGATGTGCTTTGAGCGTCTAATACCTGTTGAGGGCTGAGCAGAGTAGGAAGGAGGCAGACAGGTCCCACTGTCTCTCCCACCCTTGTCTGTCTCCCCCATCGTCTGCCTGTGTTGCCTGCCCTCCACAGTCCCCTTCTTAGAGGCTGCCTCTCTTCAGCACCTCCACCCTACTGCAGCTCAGAGGTCTCTTGCTGGGAGGTGGGCCTCTGTTTAAGCATGGGATTGGCCCGGCCCCTCCATGTCGGGGCCCCTCCTCCTTTATGCTCCGCCCCCTCTCTTCAGGACCCACCCCCTGTCTGGCCCCGCCCCTCACTCTTTAGCCCTGCCCGCTCCATCTAGACCCCAATCTTCTCTGCTCCCTCCCCTCCTTTGGTCCGCTTTCTGTGCCTGGGCTCCACCTCTCCCCTTTGGCTCCACCCTCTCCAGCTGCGCCCAGCCCCTACCTCATTGGCCCCTGCCTGTCCATCCGCCTCCCCCTCCCTCCCATTCTCTCCACAGTGTGGCGCAGAGGTAGGAGCCAGTGTGATCTGTGATTTATAAGGCTGTCTGAGTGGTGACCTATAAACCCTTTTCTTCAGGGGGTGCCTGCTCTTGGATTAAATGCCTCTAAAATGAGCCTGTGCCTCAGAAGTGTCAGGTAGAAATGTTTCCGTTGACGGAGAACATGACCTTTAAAACCCGGAGTGAAAGGAACCAGAGCGGCCTAGAGAAGAAGAATGGGGCAAGGTGGTGCCCTGCTTCCGGCTTCACCTGCCCACGGTGGTTGCAACCCTCCACACCACACCAAATTAACAAAAAAAGCATTGAGGTCAAGTTGATTCCAACTCACACCAACCCCATGTGTCCACTCAGCCCCAGCTCACCTGGGTGCACGGTTCTGGGATTCAAAACATAGGCAGGTTTCTCCACCAAGACACAGACCATACGCTGGGAGGGGTTGGCTGGGACCCTTTCTTGTGGGATGTATGTGAAAGCCGCTTTGGCAAAAGTGGTATGTTGTGTGCATGTACATGTGTGTTTTCCATGTCCATACGTGTGTGCATGCACACAGCATAGGGTGGATGCACATTATGCACTCGTGTACATGTGTGTATTTGTGTGTGCACATGTATTTGCACGACCATTTTGTGCACATGTGTGTGTATGCACACACGTGTCCTCATGGCCTTGTGTGCGCATGTTCACGCATGTGCATGCGTGCACATGTGTGTGCATGAGTGTATGCATGTTTGTGTCTGTACATGCATGCTTGCATATTTGTATGCTTGTGTGTGAGTGTGTGTGTGGGCGTGTGTGTGTGTGTGTATGGCATGCAGCCAGGTCTAACTTGAGGAGCAGAGGTATTCTGTTGTTATAAATAAGGCTGATTTTTTATATTCCCATTTGGCCAGGGAGTGCAACCAGCAGAGCAAAGGTAATGTGTTTCAGCTGCCCGGTGGGGAAGGTAAATGTGGTTTATAAGCCCCTCTGCCTCAGAGGGGGCTGGGCAGTGATGGCAACTGAAACCAGGGATACTCCAGATGGAGGGAGGGGACAGGTTGGCGATTGTGTGCCCTGGTTTCTCTAAAGGAAAAAAAATGACGTGCCGCCTGTTAGCTAATCAACAGAGAGGAGAAAGTCCTGACAACAAGTAAAGAAAACTTAGCTGGTAATAAAACAAGGGACATTTTATGGTGGTTTTTATGGGAACATTTTCACTTTGGGAGTTATTAGAGTTAGTGCCGGTTGTGACAAAAGCCTCATTTGCATATCGCCCGTGATGGAAGCTGGATGGAGCCTGAATGCAGCATTAACTGCATATCAGAGACCCTTCCAGAAGCCAAACGGGATGACATTTATTGCAAACTTGATGCCGCGTGTCTGGCATTAGTTACTGCTTGTTGTGTCCTGTGGAATGCAGATTTTCAGTGTTGGGATCGTGACGTAGGACATGTCCTATATCAAGAAGAAGCTAGAGTTTTTGGAGTGAGGGGGTTGGAGGTATGGCAACCTCCCTGGTTGGCCTTTGCTCCCCAGGAGAGGGGCTGAGTTGATTTTGCAGTATTATACTTAGCCTGGTGCTGGTAGAATCTGACCTAAAGGAGAAGGCCATTCTAAGATTCAGACCCCCAATCCAGGAGGAACAGTAATTTTCTCCAAGTACCATTTTTAAAATTGAGAAATAATCCACAGAGCATATGCTTCACCCATTTAAGGTGTATAATTCAATGGCTTTTAGTCTATTCACAGACTTGTGCAACCATCCCCTCAATCAATTTTAGAACATTTCCATCACTTCCAAAAGAAATGCTGTACCTCTTAGCCATCATCCCCCAATCTCCTTATCCTGCTTGTTTCAGGCACCCACTAATCTACTTTCTGTTTCTATGGAGACACCACCACCTCGAAGGTCTGGGCTGAGTCTGCTAGGAAAGGAGCAGTGATGGTCTTTTGGGAAGGCTGAGGGTTACCCAGGGAGGCACAGCATTCTTCTGCCTGACCCAGATTTGGGGAGGGGACTTAGGGCAGGGTGTGAAATCAGTATGTCCTATTTCTTCCTCTCTCGGAAAGTCAGTTGGGTCCCTGGGTGACTCAGCTGTTAGTCTTAATTATGCTGCTATGTAAATATTTCTGAGGTCTCTTGGTTTTCTCAGATGGCATTATATCACCGTTAATAACGAGGGGCACATTATACATATGCAAACTAATAATAATGCATTAACTCCGAGAACATCGATAAATTGCCAAACTAAGCCTGAAGCATTCAGCAGCTTGTACCCTTAGATGCCGAGACCACTTCCCCCTCTCCTGAATTACATAGCTGAAGAATTCCCTCACTTCCTGCCCCAGATGGTACTTTTGGGAGCAGCTGCTGCCCCTCTGTGAGTTAAGGAAACTGCTCCCATGTGGCCCCACTGTGTTCTCCAGGATCCATAAATCTTCATAGAGCAGGGTGCATTTTGTTCTGGCTGCCCCTGCTTCTGTCTGTGCTGGGACCAGATCAGAAAAAAAGACTAGAGGATGCCCTTCCCCTTTTCCCCATCCTTGATTAATGGGAAGGTCACAGCCCAAACGGTGGAGAGACCACCTGAGTTCCTGTCCCAGCTCCCCACCCATGAACGTGGCCTTGGGAAATCTGACAGTTCTTGATCTGAAGTTCATTAGTGTAATGAATCTTTACTGAGAACCTACTGCCTACTGGGCAGCTGGTCTGGTGAGGAGACAGACAAGCAGGCAGGCAATAGATGTTGTTGTTGTTTTTAGTTGCCATCTAGCCGATTCTGACTTACAGTGACTCCTTTGTTTGCAGAGTAGAAGTGCTCTATAGGATTTTCAATGCTGTGACCTTTGAGAAGCAGATCACTGGGCCTGTCTTTCAAGATGCCTCTGGGTGGGTTTGACCCACCAACCTTTCAGTTCGGAGTCCAGCACTTAACCATTTGTGCCATCCAGGGACTCCTAAGCAATAATGATGAATGTGATAAATGCATGTATTGAAAGCACAAGGGATCCCTGGAGCACCTGCAAGGACACACAAGCTAGCCCTAGTGGGTCAGGAAAGACTTCCAGGGTGAACTGATACCTCAATTTAGACATGAAGGATGACTGGAGATATTTTGGCAAAAGGAGGTAGGAAGGGGATCCAAGGAAGAGCATGCTAGGCAAAGGGGGAGAATGCAGGGTGTGATTGTTTGTGGCTGTAGTGTGGAATGGATAGAAGAGGAGGCGTGGTGAGGTGGGCTGCAGAGGCAAGCGGGCGTCTCTTATCAAGGGCTGTCTAGCTAAATTGGAGGCATTTAAAGAGTTTGGACTTTATCCTGAAGAAAGAAAGAGCCACTGAGGGATTAAGCTAGCCGAGACTTGTCTCAGAATGCTGCCTTGTGATAAGTGGACCCAGGGGAGGCATGATGGCTGGGATGAACAGGGACCCTGCTCTGCCCTTGTTTGCAGAGGGGGCCAAGTAGGCCTCTTGGCATTCTACATGGTGATCTTGTCTGCTCAGCCCCAGCTGCACTCAATTTGGCAGTTCATGGGCAGCATGAAGGTTAGGGTACCTGAACTTGATGTCTGGACAGGAAGGAGAGGATGTTTGTGGTCCATGGAGGGAGCAGAGGGAGGCATGTGACCAGATAAGAGGAGGCAGGCCTGACCAGGGCACAGGCTGGGCAGGAAGTGAAGCCTGGGATATAATAACATCTGCTCCCCAAGCTGTGATGAGGACTATCTGGTGTGATGGATGTCAGTGATACCCAGGTGAGACAGGCTTGTGAATGTGGACAGGGGACAGATGGGCCTGTTCTAGCTATGTGGACATTTCTTGACTTACCCTCCTCATCCATAATTCGGGGACCCACTTCTCAGTCTCCTTGTGCTGTTGCAACAGAAATACCACAAGTGGATGGCTTTAAAGATCAGACATTGTTTCACAGTTCAGGAGGCTAGAAGTCCAAATCAGGGTCTTGGCTGTGTCGATTCCATCTGTGGGCCTCTCTCCTAGTTTATCAGTGATCCTTGGCTTTCCCTAGCATCTGTCTTCCTCTGGGTGTGTCTCTATGTCTGTTTTCTGCTTTCTTTCTTTTTTTTTTTTTTACCCAGAAATGATTAGGTCTAGGACCTCTTCACACTTAGGTATAACCTAACTAACATGACAAAGACACCCCTATTTCCAAAGAGGGTCACATCCACAGGAACAGGGCCAGGATTTCAATACATATTTTCTAAGGGACACAATTCAGTCCATAACACCCACCTTCTGGGTTTCTTCAAGGGCTAAATCAAATGGGAAAGTATGCTTTGTGCTTGTCCTGTATTTACAAAACAAAGGCTGCACAGGGTCCCTTGACCTTCAAAGCCAGTTCAGCCCCACAGTTTAGAATCCTCCAGATTCTGCATCATTAGATGTAAACCACAGTCGTATTTATTTTAAACTTTAAATTTTGAGATAATTACAAAAGCACAGGTAATTGTAAAGATAGTACAAGAAGGCCCAGGTACCCTTCACTCAGGTGCTAACCCAAGGGTTACAGCTAGACAACTCTAGTATAATATCAATATCAGAAATTTGACATTGAGGTTTTATGTGTATGAGTAGTTCTGTGCCACTTTATCACATTTAGATTCATGGGTACCCTGGTGGTATGAACAATTTGAGCTCAACTGCTAACCTAAAGATGGCAGTTTGAACCTAGCCAGCTGCACTGTGGAAGAAAGGCCTGGTGATCTGCTTCCTTAAAGATTGTAGCCAAGAAAACTCTATGGGTACAGTTCTACTCTGTAACACTTGGAGAATCCACTGATGGCAATGAGTTGCTTTGGAGTTTGATAGATTCATGAAGTTGCAATGGACAGAATTGGTCCATTTCCAAAGATCTCCCCCTGCTACCATTGACAGTTACCCTACCCTGTTCCTCCTACCATCCCTAACTCCTAGCCACCACTGATCTTTTCTCTGTCTCTGTAAGATTAGTTTAAATTAAAAATTTATTTTATTACAAAAATACACATTAATCTTCCAGGAATTTAGAGAGATGAAAAGAAAAATATTTCCGTTATTCTACCACTCTCAAACAGCTATGCTCATCACTTTGGTGTACATCTTCCGTGCTTTTTGAAGACCAAAGAAGAATTGATGTATTTGAATTATGGTGTTGGTGAAGGATGCTGAATATATCATGGACTGTCAGAAGAATAAACAAATCTGTCTTGGAAGATATGTAGCCACAATGCTCCTTAGAAGCAAGGATGGCAAGACTTCATCTCATATATTTTGGACATGTTACCAGGAGGATTAGGCCCTGGAGAAGGACATCATGCTTGGTAAAGAAGAGGGGAGCGGAAGAGAGGAAGACTTTCAATGAGATGGATTGATTCAGTGGCTGCGATGGCGGGCTCAAACATGGTAACAACTGTAAGAGAGGCCCCCCGTGTTTCATTCTGTTCTAAAAACGGTTGCTTTGAGTCAGAACTGACTTGGTGGCACCTAACACCAACAATGCATTTCATATCCTAATGCATATAGAATTTTATGTCTTGCTTTTTCCACCCAGCATGCTATAAACATCCTACATACCTTCCAGAGCTGAGGACTCAACTCACTGCCATCGAGTTGGGTCCGACTCATAGCGACCCCTCTTTGGGTTCCCAAGACAGTATCACTACGGAAGTAGATTCCCCAACCTTCCTTCTGTGGAGTGGCTGATGGGTTTGAACCACCAGCAGTCAAATGCCTTAGATACTATGCCACCAGATCTTCCTAGAGCTGAGGAGTGAGGTGCAAACAGCAGCCTGGAGTAGAGTCTGGAGGTGAGAAGGGGATGTGAGTGAGCGGGACTGTGAGCACAGCCCAGGCATCAGTGGAGGGGGTGATAAGGGTTATGCCAGGCTGGGAATGCTTGGCCTGAAGAGGGCTGGTGAAAGACGTGTGAATAGGACACAGTGACTCCTTGAGGAGGCTTGAGGACACAGGGGTCTTTGGTGACACCATGCTCACAGTGGCCTCTGAACAGGAGAGACTTGCCTGGAGACCCCTGGAGAATGGCTGAGCCAGCCTACCTGAGACCAGTGGGCAGCGTCCACAGATACTCCTGTTAGCTCTGTGTCTTCTTCCAGTGTCTCCTCTCCTGGACCTGGCCAGCCTGTGGGTAGGGAGGAAAGGCTCACTTACAGAGCCTCTTTCAGCCATGCCTTCCCCTGTCCAAGGGCCTTGGGAGACCCTTTTCTTTCCAGAGGAGTCTCTAGGTAGTGTGAATAGTTACAGCACTCAGTTACTAACTGAAAGATTAGCAGTTTGAACCTGTCCAGAGGTGCCTCAGAAGAAAGGCCTGGTGATCTGCTTCTGAAAGGTCCAGCCTTGAACACCCTGTGGAGCACAGTTCTGCTCTGATACACACGGGGTTGTCACGAGTCAGAATCAACTCAATGGCAGTTGGTATTGGGTTTTCTTCCCCGACTGGCCTGGCTCTTTGTTACCCAAGTGCGGGTGCACTTGTCAGTGAGCACAAAGCGGAGATGGAGAAATCCTTGAAAGTAATTAATAGAGCCAGCACAAGAAGTTCCTGGAGAAGAAAAGCACATAATGGGTCTTCTTTCTTTCCTCATCCTCCTCACTCTTTATGAGTAATTACATGTAGGTGTCTGGGAGTGGGAGTATTTATAGCAACGCCTCTTCTGCTGGAGTGTCAAAATTTCTTCTTTGTGGCACTGTGGTTATAAAAAGGTAATCAAATAGCAGAAGATGCAATTGTATCAGTGTCATCCTGCTGCAATTCAAATTAGGACTAAAAATAAATAGAAAATAGAAATTTCGAAATTGGGATATCCCAAAGAGTTTGTAAATACATCAGCAGAGGGGTTCTTCCCCCTCCCCCCTTACCACTGATCTCACGTTTGTCTCTAAAGCTGCTCAGAGCAAAAGCAGCTTCTGGGTAGGATTTTAGCTGAAGAATAGATCCACAGGCAGACCTTTTATTAAAAGGCGTTTAATAACTTCTCAATCTTTGTTGCATTAGAGCCGATTTAGTGCAGGGTAATGGTGTCTGTGACTGGGCTAAAAACACCCTTGCCCATCCTCCGTCGTTATTAGATAAGCAATCGGATGGATTTCCTGCTCTCTGGAGAAGAAAGGAAAGGGAAGAAGAGTGCAGGGGTCTCCTGGACCAGCAGGTGGACTTGTCCGCAGCTGTCCTGGGCCCCAGTGATGGCATGATCACAGCTAACCACGTGCGACTGGGCACTGTCTGCCATTAGCATAAGCTCTTCTTCTTCCTCTTTTGAGAAAGACCCTTCAGCCATTCTCAGAAGCAAGAGATGACCCTGAGAAAGGGGAGCATGGAGGGTGGTGCTGGATGCTGCTTCAGCAGGCTGTGAGCTGGAGATAGTCAGTCATCTTGGTGAAATAAGTGTGTAGGGGAGCTCTGCAGAGGCAGCCTAGCCTGGGCTTTGCACTTGGCATCGTTGGAAGCCTAAGGAGCTGAGGGAGGGGCTCAGCTGAAGGCTGGAGAACTTGCTCAGAGGTCTTCTAGGCCTCTTTTCTTCCTCCCACCCCGGAGCATCAACATTCGGGAAATTTTATAAGGCAGACAGTCCTGTGCCAAGAAAGGGGTAACTCTGCTTTGTTAGACCAGTAGGGAGGGAACTTGGGTTTTCTAATGTCTAAAGATTGTAATTCTTATTCTGTTGTTATACAACCAGAATGCTTCTTAGAGGCAAAGATGGTGAATCTTTGGCTTGCTTACTTTGGACATGTCATCAAAAAAGACCAATCAGTAGGAAAGTACATCATTGTTGGTAAAATAGAGGGTCCGGAAGGCAAGGATGGCCCTCACAGTGGCCACAACAATAGACCCAAACCTACGATGATTATAAAGATGGTGCAGGGTGGGACAGTATTTTGCTCTGTTACATATAAGTTTGCATGAGCCTACTGGAAGCACTGACAAGGACAATAAAGATTGTTAGCTTAAGTAAATTGCAGGAAAGAATAACAAACAACTCAATGAAAGTCTCTGTGTGGTATTATTTGTCTTTAATGAAGATGGGAAAATCTAATTTAAGACATTTATTCATGCTTTTGAGTAAATTAATATTAATTTGATGTTCAACAAGTATGTTTAAATTTTCACCTTTTTTTTTTTTTTTCTTTTTTCTGCATTTGGAGCAAGGGCCTGCGTTAGTGAGCACTTTTGTGTTTCAGTACCTCAGTTAACTTTTGTTCCTTTCATCAGCTAATGCTGTGTTCCTGCTGTGTGCCACGCTGCTCCTTTCTGCGCATTAGAGTGGCTAACCAGCAAGTATGGTTGCTGCCCTCTGAGCGTGTATTCTAAGGAGAATGAGGGTAAGCAAAAAGTCCCCCTTCAGCCATATGCCATATGCAGGCTGGTGATTGGCCAGGGGAATCTTGATTGAAAAAAAAAATTATTGTGGTGAAATATATGTAGTGAAACACATGCCATCTCAACAATTTTCACATGTACATTTCAGTGACATTGCTTACCTTATTCAAGCTGTGCAACCATTCTTGCTATCTTTTCCAAATCTTTCTACCACCATTAATATAACCTCAATGCCTCTTAAGCAAAAATACCCCCTCCATCCTTCCTCACACCCCTGGTAACCACTAATAATCTTTGTTTCTACATGTCTGCTTATTTCGTATAAGTGAGATCATATAATATTTGTTCTTTTGCGACCGACTTATTTCACTCCGCATGATGTTTTCAAGATATATCCATATTGTGGCATCATCAGGACTTCATTTCTCTTTATGACTGAGTAGTATTCCATTTTACATGTGTACTTTTGTTTATCCATTCATCTGTGGGTGGACATTTCAGTTTCCATCACCTGGCTATTGTGAGAAGTGCTTCCATGGAGGAGTCCCTTGGTGGCACAAATAGTTAAGCACTCGACTACTAGCCAAAGGGTTGATGGTTCAAACCCATCCAGAGCCACCTTGGAAGAAAAGCCTGGTAGTCTGCTTCTGAAAGGTCACAGCCTTGAAAACCCTATAAAGCAGCTCTAGTCTGCACCACATGGGGTCACCATGAGCTGGAATTGACTCAGTAACAGCAACAATAGATACAGTTTGACCATAAAAATAGGTGATGCAATAAACACTGTTGTATAGTTTATTTACTTATTTTTCAGTTGTGGTGAATATATATCTCTAACAAAACATTTGCCATTTCAACATTTTTTTGACTTGTACAGTTCAGTGACATTAATTACATTCATCATGTTTTTCAACCATCACCATTATGTGTTCCAAATTCTTCCATCACTCTTAACAGAAGGATATCTTGATTAAAAAGGCCAAGACCAGAGGGAAGTCCACCTGACTTTCAGGATTCTGCCTGTGCTTCTGGACTAGGGGGGGCACTGGGGTGGAGGATAGATTCTATTTGTGGTAGCCAAACACAGCCTGAACTTAGTTCCTGCTTTTTTTTTTTTTTTTTTCCCCTTAGTTCATTCTTGACATTGGGCAAGTCTATTGTCCTCATCTGTCAGAAGACACATCCCTTACAGAGTTATAGGGACATAAGACATGAAAGCACTCAGTTGAGACTTGCTCATGACTACTTAGGCTGCTCCTGTGGCCATGAGGGTGGATGAACTCTTCATTGCCTTTATTTCTATGGGGGGTGATGAAAGACCTCAGCTAGAAATGCTGCCTTTTCCGTTTAGTATGTCTGTCTTAGTTCCCTGGGGCTGCAGTAACAAAATGTCACAAAGGGAGTGGTTTTAAAGAACAGAAATTTATTGTCTCACAGTTCTGGAGGATAGAAGTGCTAACCAGGGGCTCCGCCTTGTTGATTTCTTCTGAGGGCCCTGGGAGAGAAGCTGTTCCATGCCTCTTTCTTGGCTCCTAGTGGCTGCTGGCAATTCTTGGCTTTCCTTTGTTGCTTATAGATG
The DNA here is from genome assembly GCF_000298275.1 of Orycteropus afer afer. Lineage (NCBI taxonomy): Eukaryota > Metazoa > Chordata > Mammalia > Tubulidentata > Orycteropodidae > Orycteropus > Orycteropus afer. The sequence goes on from NW_006921681.1 coordinate 2,068,983, forward strand.
CATCTTCACGTGGCATCTTTCCCCTGTGTGACTCTGTTTGTCTAAAGCCTACCAGGTACCAGATCCTGGGGCAAGTGCTGAGGATACATCTATTCTCTCTTTATAAGACACCCCTCAGAAAGGATTAAGGCCCACCTACTCCTTGTTAACTGATAACTGATAACATCTTGAAAGAAAGAAAGAAAGAACCTATTTCCAAACAGGGTCATGGTCACAGGTACAGGTATTAGAACCTTTTTGGGGGAACACAATTCCCCTTCTTTCTTGTGGGGATTTGGGGCACAGACTTCAGTCCTAACAACATCCTGCCAAAGAGGAAATTTCACGTATTCAAGTCTTGGAGCCAAAAAGAGTTTCCATTGGCAAGGCCACTTGCCACAGTGGCAAGTGACCCCCATATCCAGTTGGATGCCATCACTGATATTTTTAAGGTTCTCACCCTTTAAATTTTGGTCTATGATGGTGTTCCAGTGTGAAGACAGATGGAAGGTGGAGTTTTTAGACCCTAGCACAGTGCAGAGCATCTCAGGATTTGAGGTGGTTTGGGCTGTTATAATGGGAAGCTCATTTGTAATATATATTGTCTGTGGTGTAGGAGCTGTGTCTCAGGTGAGGAGCAACGAGAGGGAGGAGTCAGGAAGCAGGAGGGAAAACAGAGCCAGAGAATCAAATTTTTCATATAGTAACAAAACACTACAGCTGTGTATTCCCATAATATCCCTTCAGTTTCTTGGGGTCTGGAGTTGCATCTATTTTTAAAAACACTTGGCCCAATAACTCTGCTTTATGCAGACCAACTAGAGAGTCTCTGGCTTGGAGTTTAATATAAAGTCAACTCTAAACGAGGTGGCCCACAGCATGGCAGTCTGCCTTTGGAGACAAGTAATTTTTCTTCAGCTGCTGAAGGACTGGTCTCAATTACCACTGTGTTCTGCTCTGCCTGGGAATCTACTGGACGCCAGTGGGTTTGGGTTTTCGGTTCTACTCTGCCCAGAGTGAAGTCCTTCCTCTGGCTTTGAGAGTTGGGTGGGATGGGGAGGAGAGATGGAACAGGCAAGCTTCTCCAGGCCTGGCTACTCTGCTTGAAGGCTGCAGGTGCCTGCTTTGGCCTGGGAGGGCAGGGGGGCATCTGGTTCCTGGCTGTGGCTGGGAAATCATCTTTGCATTAAGACTGTGGTTTATGGGCACTTTCATTTTTTTTATTCTCTTTCTCTCTCTCTATATATATATTAATTTTTACTGTGATTTGGGTGAAAACTTACAGAGCAAATTCATTTTCCATACAGTATTTCATACACATTTTGTTTATGACATTGACTGTAATTCCCACAGCTCTCTTACCACTTCTTCCCTGTTGTTCCTCTTCCCTGTGGCCTTCCCTCCCGTGCACGCCCGCACACTCCCGCACTGTCCCCATTCCCAGCTATCTCCCTGTGCAAACGCTGCCCTTCTGCTCTCCCATGATTGATTGTTTTAAGGAGCGTATATACCTGATGTAAATGTTCACCCCATATGCCTGCCTGTTGTTTGGCTGGAAGCCACAGGAGTGAGTTCAGTTCCAGACCTAATGGGTAACTAGGGGTTGTAGTCTTGGGGGTCTCACTAGGCTCTAAACCAAAAACCAAACCAACCAAATTCACTGCCATCGAGTTGGATCCAACTCATAGTGACCCCTCCTCCGGTTTCTGAGGCAGTATCACTACGGAAGTAGATCAGACCAGTAAACCACGTCTTTTTTTTTTTTTTTTTTTTTTGAGTTTTAGTTTTGTTCCACATTGTTCTCTCACCCTATTTTGGATCTCCTGCACTGATCTATGGGCACTTTTGAACTAGGTGCAGAATGCTTACTTTTGGCAAGAGGGTGCTATTTTTTCAGATTTGTTTAAAGAAGGACTGAGGTGATCTTTGAGCCACATCAAATTGGATTATTTTTCTTTGTCAGTAGCTCATGGACTCAGAGCCCTAACTTTGACCATCTAAGACACAGTTGTCTGTTTTTGGAAGAGGTTCACCCACAGGGATTCACAGCCACCTGCCTGAGTTCTGGGGACAGAAAAGGACTTGTCCCTGGGACTCCTGCTGACAGAGTCCCTCACCCACAGACTGTCCTAAGAGTTGGCTCCATCTTCCATGATTTCCATGTTATCAAATGGTAAATCACAATTGATTTATTTTTACAAATTTTTATTTAAGTGCATATGTTAAAAATTGTGCAAATGGGACCTGTGAATCTATCCTTTTGATGCAAGGCCAATCTCAAAATTCATTTATTGTTTTTAGAATAAATAAAATATGAATGGATTTTAAGGAAAAATATAAAATTTGTCTAAAGCCTACCATGTACCAGATCCTGGGCAAGTGCTGAAGATACATCAGTAATAAAATAGATCAAGTACTTAAAAAACAAAGTTGCACTGGTCTTTTTCATTCCTTTGTAACAGGGTATCCACTCTCTTCTCTTGAACATTCTGTCAGATACTCTATGTTTGTGTGGCCCGGGATTTATGCTCTCAAGTGTCCTTTTAAGCTCACTCTTTTCTTAGTTCATTGGGATACCCCTCCCCACTGCCCCTATCACCAAACAGCAGGAACTTTTTAGAGACCATACTTTTCTCTCTGCCCTAGTTCTCTGATAGATCTCCGGTCACTACCTCAAGAAATAAAGAATCAGTTGTCTCCAACTCTAGGAATTGTGCTTGGCCAGTGAGGCGGATATGAATTAATCATCTCAGAGAATCCCCCTAAATGTCAGGTTGGAGTTGTTCCAAGACACTCACAGTGCAGTGTAGGGAATGTTACATTTCTTTGTTAAATCAAATTAAGTCCAGTTCAAAGCCGCAGCTGCCAAGATTAGAGGTTGGTCCCAAAGCAGGAGTTCCAGACTCTAGAGTTGTAGGTGAGCCCTGGGACTTACAGAGTCCAGAAGAGTCCTCGGGGGCTGCGGTGGCCGCCCCTGTTCTCAGTCTTCGTCTGAGTAGGAATCCTGCGTGCCCACCTCTGCCGAGGTCAGTGGAGTCTGTTCAGAGCTGGGGACTCCTCTGGTGGCTCCAGTCTCTTGCCAAGTGAAGCTGCTGTGAGCCTTGCCTATGTTTCCAAGGCCATGGCATTTGGTACCTGGTCCTTTAGGCATTCATGTGCCTTCTGAGGTGGATCAAAGCACAGTTCCTGTACCCCCGGAAACCTGCACTGTGTCCTCTCCCAGACCATGGACAAGCCAACACCCCCTGGGATCAGGACTCTCTCTCCACTCCCACCAAACTCCAGCCCTCTCCCGACTCAGGGCTGAGTTTAGAGATTTTGGAAATACAGAGTCCTGCTTCAAGACTCTCCCTCCAAGACAGCCTCATAGTATCTCCTTCCAACACTGAAACACAAGAGTTATTTGCTCCCCCATGGGAGTGAATCATAAAATAAAAATTATTCATTCATCCAACAAATAGCAATTATTTGTTGGATTAAATAAAAGGCTTGGCCATTTTCCTGGGAGAGGGGGGAAAACACTTTTCTTTCATTTCTGATGAGTCTACAAGGCGCAAGTTAATTTTTCAACAGATTTTCCTGCCAAATTAAATTCTTAATAAATCACTCTGCTACACACAATTCTTCCCGTGGAGGAAGCGTCATCTCTGTTTTCTGGGGGAGAGAGCTTCAGTGCTTCCCCACAGTCACACAGTCTGTGGCAGAGCTGGAACCCGACCTTGGGCCTTCTAGAGCCCGTGGTAGCCTCTGTTCGCCAACATGTGAGCTTTGGGGGAATAGAATAGGTCCACATCCCTGCTCGTGGGGAGCTCAAGATCTTTTGGAAAGAAACAAGAGTAAAATCTGAAAGGTTCAATTAAATGGTGAAGAACCAAGTGAGTGGTATGGTTAGCACTATACCATAATTAAAACCAAAAGCCCCCAAGCCATTGAGTTGACTCTTACTCATGGTAACACTGTGTGTTGCCGAGTAGAACTGTGTTCTGTAGGGCTTTCTAGGCTGTCATCTTTTGGAAGCAGATTACCGGGCTTGCCTTTTGGGGGGCCTCTGAGTACGTTTGATCCATCAACTTTTCTGTCAGTAGTCAAGCATTTAACCATTTGTGCCACCCAGTGACTCTCATACCATAATTAAAACTAAACCCTCTGTTGTCAAGTCAATTCTGACTCACAGCAACCCTGTAGGACAGACTAGAATTGCCTCCTAGGGTTTCCAAGGCTGTAATCTTATGGAAGCAGACTGCTACATCTTTCTTCAGCAGAGCAGCTGATGGGTTTGAACTGCCAAACTTTCAGTTAACAGCTGAGAGCTTTAACCATAGTGCCATCAGGGCTCCTTTATACCATAATAACCGCACCACAGTTGCCATTTTGATTACAGTTTTGGGTTTAGGTTTTAATTAGATTGTGGGTTTCTTGGGAACAGAACTTACATCTTATTTGCTCTTGAATTCCTAGAGCATCTGGGACAGTATTATTATTTACTGAATTTATGAATGTGTGAATGAATGCTATAGGGATTTGAGGAGCTGGGTATTAAGGGATGGGTATCATTGGATAGATGGAGAATTGGAGGCAGTGAATCCAGGTTGAATGGAATGACAAATGCCAGTTCAGGCTGGTGGGGGAGAATGGCAGGTGAGGAGGTAGGTGGAGCTTGATTAGAACGCAGTAACAACTTTATTAAGATATAATTCACGTACTGTACAATTGACCAGACAAGAAAAGCAGAGGGTCAGTGAAAAAAAGGAAGAGCCTCAACAAGATGGATTGACACAGTGGCTGCAATGATGGACTCAAACATAGCAGGGATTGTGAGGATGGTGCAGGACTGGGAAGTGTTTCGTTGTGTGGTACATAGGGTTGCAATGAGTCAGAGACAATTCCACAGCACCTAACAACAACAATGAGACAATGGACCTATTTAAAGCATACAAGCCAGTGGTTTTTAGCATATTCATAGAGTTGGGCCACCATCACCAGAATCAATTTTGGAACATTTTTATCACCCTGGAAAGAAACTCCATACCCCTTAGTCTTCACCCTTCAACCCCCTCATCCTGCCTATGTGTTTGCCTATCCTGGACATTTCATATAAGTGGAATCTTATAACATGTGGCCTTTTGTGGCTGGCTTCTTCCACTCTGCACAGTGTTTTCCACCTTCCTCCATGTCATAGAGTGTGGCAGTGCTTCATTCCTTTTTATGACTGAATAAAGTTCCTTTGTGCAGACATAGATGGGTGCACCATGAGTGTATCTCATGGAGCTTCTTTCTCCTGTTAGGCACCAGGATGCCTAAATGGAAGTGGTTTGGGCAGGGGCTTGACCTGATCAAACTGGGATCTGCTGTTGTTGCTAATTGCCATCGAGTCGATCTTGACTCATGTTGACTTAATGTGTGTGCAGTAGAACAGGTTTTCAAGGTTGTGACCTTTTGGAAGCACATCACCAGGCCTGTCTTCTGAGGTGCCTCTAGATGGGTTTGCACCACCAATATTTCAGCTCGTATTTGACCACTTAACCATTTGCACCACTCAGGCACTCCAGATTGGGTTTTAGGAAGACTGATCCGACAGCAGAATAAAATATAAAGAGGAGAGTCAGGAGGCAGAGCCCCACTGGGAGGCCTTCTTGGACTTTCTGGTAGGAGGCAATGAAGGTCAGGGCCAGGGAACAGGAGGAGAAGCATGAATGCTAGAGACAGTGAGGACACACCAGCAGACCTTCTGTGACACAGATAAAGGACCAAAGAGGGAGCTAGCTGGCATTTTTCAGCTTTGGATGTTGGGGTCTGGGGTGGGAGTTGTGTGGTACTGATAAGAGGGAGAAAGATGATATAGTAAAACCTGTGAAAGCTGGAACCTGTGTAAGACAGAAACCTATCAGAGAAGGAAAACTCAAGTATTTTCCACTAATGGAGAGCAACAGAGAAGTGGTAAGACTGCACTCTGTTAAAGGCAGAAAACGAGACCTGGAAAAACAAGACAGTCCCACTGAGTTCCAGCTCTCACAGGTTTCACTGTAGTTTGGATTTGAGACTTGGGCTTTGAAGTAATGGTGGGGGCAGCATTCAGTTGGACAGAGGGCTCTGGAGGGAGGACCTGGGAGACAAGGGCTCCTTCCTTAGGAGGCTTACCTTTGAGATAGTTAGGCTCAGAATAGGATAGAACATCTCTGATGGATGCGCAGCAAGTAGGTTGCCTACAGGAGAAGGTATGCATGGTCCAAAATGATCCACGAGGGATTTCTGGGAGTCAGGAGCCAAGCTCTCTCCAAAAGATGAATGGCTATGCACAGGCAGAGAGGCAGGAAAGGAATATTCCAGATCCCAGCCTGGCACATACCAGGAACAGGCACTGGATGGGAGATGTGGAGAAGCTGATGTGCATCAAGCCCTCCTATTGAACCTACAACCTACAGAGAACATTGGAGAACAAGTTGGGCAGGCAGGGTGGTGTCAACAAATGCACAAATAACAGAACAGTGAATACAGTAGGTTCTATGTGCCAAGAAAGGAGCTGTGGTGGTGCTGTGGTTAAAGCATTGGGCTGCTAACCAACAGGTTGGCAGTTCAAACCCACTAGCTGCTCTGTGGTAGAAAGATGAAACAGTCTGCTTCTGTAAGGATTTTTAACCTTGGAAACTCTATAGTGCAGTTCTGCTCTGTCCCATAGGCTCACTGTGAGTTGAAATTGACTCAGTGGCAGTGGGTTTGGTTTGGGTTTATGTGCAAAGAAAAAGGTAGCCCTGGTCATGCAGTGGTTAAGCACTCAGCTGCTAACCAGAAGGTTAGCAGTTTGAACCCATCAGTTTCCCCATGGGAGAAAGAGGGGACAGTACTTCTGTAAAGGTTACAACTTTGGGGCAGTTCTACTCTGTCCTGTAGAGGCACTCTGAGTTGGAATCCCTTTGACGGCAACACGTTTGTTTTTTGTGCCAAGGAGGAACCTGGGTGGTGGAGGGGATTACAATTGGCTGCTAACCGAAGGTTGCTGGTTCAAATCTACCCAGTGGCTTCATGGAAGAAGGGCCTGATGAACTGCTTCCAGAAAGATCACAGCCAAGAAATCCCATCAACAGTTTTACTCCGTGATACATGGGGTTGCCATGAGTTGAAATTGACTCGACAGCAATGAGTTTTTTATGCACCAAGCACTGGAGGAAGCTTCTTATGTGCTTGTATCCCGTACTCTTCACAACAGCCTAGGACATTGGTTTTATTATATTCATACTTTACATGTGTGGAAACTGAGGTTTAAATAGATTAAAAGCTTATCCAAGGTCACATATTTAGAAGGTTGCTGAGTCTGGGTTCTGATAAAGTTTTAATTGAACGTAAACAAAAGGCCCACACCCATCTGTCAGTTTGTTGTACTGAAGTGGGTTGCATGTTGATGTGGTGCTGGAAGCTATGCCACTGGTATTTCAAATACGAGTAGGATCACCCATGGTGAGCGAGTGGAGCTTCCAAACTAAGACAGAGTAGGAAGAAAGGCCTGATCTACTTCTAAAAACTGGCCAGTGCAAATCCTATGGTGCACAACAGAACACTGTCTGATACAGTGTTGGAAGATGAGCTGTCTGCGGGAAGACATTACACAAACATACTGTGATTGTGAACGTGTCCAGGAGCAGGCACCGTTTTGCTCTGTGGTACATGGTTGTTGTTGTGTTGTTGTTATGTGCCGTCGAGTTGGCCCCGACTCATAGCGACCCCTCCTTGGGTTTCTGAGGCAGTATCACTACGGAAGTAGGATTGCCCAACCTTCCTTCCGAGGAGTGGCTGGTGGGTTTGAACCGCCAGCCTTCTGGTTAGGAGACAAGTGCTTTAGCCACTATGCTACCAGAGCTCCCTGTGGTACATGGGGTCACCATGAATCAGAGCTGACTTGATGGTAAATAACAATAAAAAACAAAAGGCAATATTAATTATAGATGTTTCAGACAGTTTCCTGGACTTAACTCTGTACTAGAGTCTAGGATGCTTCTGAGAGATGAGCTCTCATTCCAGCAAACATTAATTGAGGGCTGGGCATTTGGGATACAGGCTGAGTAAGTCACCCACCTAACCCTGGGGTGTCCCAGACCAGCAGAGCCGAGGCACATTCACGTGCACATACGCACACACAATCTGCCCATTTCTCTCCATCTCTACTGCCTTGCAGTAAGTACTTATTGAACCGGTACTCAAATACACCAAGTACAGTTGGTCTGGAAAGCCTGTTCCCTCCTCCCCCTGGTGGAGAGGGCACTGGATCAAAGACATGGGTGGGAGAAAGCATAGGGGAGCTTCAGGAGCTGTAGGGCCCACGGCATGTAGTTGGGTATGGCTGGAGGAGACTGTGTGGGGGCAGCATGGGGCAGGAAAGCAGGGATGGGCCAGGATGCTGAGGAAATCTTCCCCTGAGGATGTTTCCTGAACTCTCCCTGCTCCTCTGCTAAAGTCGGTCTCCAGTACTGTAGGGTTTCCTAGGTTCTGCTCCCCTCACCTGTTCAGCATCCAAGGCTGCTGCCTCTGCCAGCTCCCGGGCCTACGTGGCCCGGTCAGGACCATTCAGCTCTGCATCATCGCTCTAAATGGGTCTCCAGCAGCTCTGGAGAAAGAGAGCCATTTAAACTGTGCGTTCAAGGGAAGAGACTCAGGAAGAGCAGACCCTCCTTGAGTTCCTGCAATTTGCAGCCTTCTGGAATGGAGCCGCTTTTAGAATTTCAAGCCACAATTTGTATTCAAATGAAGGTCATTTGAAAGGTGTAACATAGTAAACAGCCATTATTTCATTTTGATGGTGGCACTAAAATTATAGTGTTGGTTGAATTATTTTAGTATAGGACCATTACCATCTCCCTAAAACACTTAGAGGGGTTCTTAGAACGCTGTTACAATCCTAAAATTAGAAGAAAATTAAAAGTCACCAAGCTGTAGTGGTGGTGTGGTTTGGGGAGAGGACACCTGGGGGGTGGGATGCTTTCTCGGTTTGGTTCTGTTCACTCGTACTTTGGTTACAAACCACAGCTGTTGGGAAGGCTTAGTTTGTTACATGCACGTGAAGAAGGGGATATCTTAGTGCTCTGAATTGTGGGATATAAAGGAACACCCTCTCTACCCTGCTCTCTGTCATTCAAGACCTTAAAATTCCACCATTGGAACTTGTTATGGATTGAATTGTGTCCACCAAAATGATACATTGAAGTCCTAACCCTAGAACCTGTGACTGTGACCTTGTTTGGAAATAAGGTCTTTGAAGATGTTATCAGTTAAGTTAACATGAGATCATAATGCAGTAGTGTGAGTCCTAATCCCATCTGAGTGGTGTCCTTATGAAAGAGAAGAGACATGGAGAAATACTTAGAGGGAAGCCAGCCATGTGAAGACAGAGTGATGCTGCAGCTGCAAGCTGAAGGATGCCTGGGGTTACTGGAAGCTGGAAGAGACAAGGAAGCATCTTCCCCTAGAGCTTTGGGAGAGAGCATAGCCTTGCCAACACCCTGAATTCAGACTTCTGCCTTCCAGAAACATGAGGCAATAACTTTCTGTTGTTTGAAGTCACCCAAGACTATGCTCCCTTGGGCTTTCCGTCTGGGGAAGGCATCTCTGGAGGGAAGTCCTTGGAGAGGCATTTATTAGCTTTTCCCACTTCCTATGGATGAGTCTTGCCAGGTGCACTCACTGGAGAAGCTGTGAATCCCTTTGTCCATTCTCAGTAGTGCTTAGGGCCAGCCCCTCAGGGGCTTGCGTGTTAGGGGTGGGGGCAAATTAGGGCAAGGACAGGTGTTTCTTTCCCCCATGGATAGTTTCTGTTGCTGCTGCTACCCAAGAGCCAGTCAGGGATGGATAGAGGCCTCAAGTAGATGCTAGGGATGGGGATGACGGTCTTCATTGCATCCCTGTAGTGCAGGGAATCATGAGTGTAAGGAGAGGCAGACTCAGAGGGACGTGGAGGTCTTTATCCTCAGAGTACAGATCTGCAAGCTGAGGCCCAGAGCGGGGTGACTTTTGCAAAGTCCCAAAGCAAATCAGTGGCAGACGAGACTGATGCTAGGCCCTTGAGTTTCTTTTGTTATCACTGTGGGTGACCTTTAAATGTATTTTAAATACTTTAATTTTGTAGTCTATTAAAATCTGTTGCTGTCAACTCGATTCTGACTCATCACAACCTTATATGACAGAGTAGAACTACCCCATAGGATTTCCAAAGCTGTAATCTTCATGGGAGTAGCGTGCCACACCTTGTCCCATGGAGTGGCTGGTGGGTTCGAACAGCTGACCTTTGGGTTAGCAGCCGAGCTAACCTCAGCTCTACCTGGGCTCCTTAATTTTATATTATCATATTTAAAATATATGAAAATTAAAAGATCTCTTATCTGAAACTACTGGGGTCAGATGCAATTCAGAATCTAGAATTCTTTGAATTTCAGGAGAATAACGCAGGATATATACTGGCACAGGCTCTGGCTTTTGGAATAATACCCTATGAGCAAACAATGGATATTTCTGCAGTGAAACATATGAATATCTATACTAAGTGAGATAAACAAGGAGTGTGAACTGCCTTATGGTGGGCAGTTCTGGGTCAGTGGTAGACTTCTCACCTTCCATGTGGGAGAATCCTTGCCAGCGGACCTCATGTTGATAGGATGCCGAACAGGTTTCAGTGGTGCTCCCAGTCTAAGATGGACTAGGAAGACAGGCCTGGCAATCCACTTCTGAAAATCAGCCAGTGAAACTCCTATGGATCACAGCAGTCCAATTACAGTCAATCATGTGGATGGCACGAGACCAAGCAGCATTTCAGTCCTTTGTGCATTGGGTCACCATGGGTCAGGGGCCCCACAGCAGGCAGCCAACAGCAACAAGTTGTATTACAGCACAACAACAACAACCATTGCCGTGGAGTCAGATCTAACTCATAGAGACCCCTCCTCCTTGGGTTTCCGAGGCGGTGTCACTACGGAGGAAGTAGATTGCCCAACCTTCCTTTCCAGGTGTGGCTGGTGGGTTTGAACCACCAGCCTTCTGGTTAGCAGTCAAATGCCTTAAGCACTATGCTACCAGAGCTCCCTCAAGTCTCATTAGTTTGAATTAAGTTTGCCACTAAATGGTACCAAATTTAAGAATCTTTGAATTTTCTGATCCTTTCAGGTTTTGGAATTCCCAGTACAGGATGTGACCATGTCTAGTGGTAACATGTGCTCTTTTAGAAAAAGTTAAAAAGTTCAGAAAAGTATTTTAGAGAAAGATGACAACTGCCCTAAATTTTATCATTTTCTAGACTTTTCTATCATATTTTTACATGCTGAGTTCATACTCCGTACAATTTTATACCCTACTTTTTTCAGTATGTTATGTAATAGCATAATAAACATTGTCCTATGTTATTAAGCACTTAACACTTTCAGATAGTTGTCTAGCATTAGAAGCTGGGGTTCTTGGCTCTCATTCAGGTGCTTTTCCACCATATACCATGCAGCCCAGTTTCCTGGTAGACTGTGGACCCACAGAACACCTCGAGGAATGTTTGCAGGCGGGATCATGAATTGGCATTGTCATGGATTGAATTGTGAGCCCCAAAGATATGTGTTGGAACCCTAAGCTTTATACTTGTGGATGTGATCCCATTTGGAATAGAGCTTTCTTTGTAATGTTAATGAGGTCATATAGCATAGGGTGTGTCTTAAACCTAGTCACTTTTGAGATGAAAAAAGAGCAGGTTAGACACAGAGTCACTTGAGCACAAATGGAGGGAAGATTCCGCATGATAGATACCACATGGAGATCGCCAAGGAACCTAGGAACACAGGGCCAGAGAAGTTGAGATAGCTTCCTCCCACAGCTGACAGAGAGAGAACCTTCCCCTAGAGCTGGGGCCCTGAATTGGGACTTCTAGCCTCTTGAACAGTGAGAAAATAAATTTCTGTTTCTTAAAGCCACCAGTTGTGGTATTTCTGTTATCGCAGCACTAGGGAACCAAGGCAGGAAGTATCTGTCTCGGGGTCCCCTGGCTCTCGTCCCTGGAGGCTCCTAGGGGAGCAGTGGCACGTTGGGGGCCAAAGGTGCTATAAGGAGCTCAGAATGATGTTTCCAGGCCATTGATGTTTCTCTCCTCCTTGCTGGCCACAGGCAATTGGGAACCCCATCACTGGAAAACAAGGGCCAAGGGTGACTCCTGGAGAGGTCATTGTGCCTGTAAGCACATGTGGAGGTGGAAGGATGGGGAGAGGGTGGGATCTTCACACACTCCCTCCCATAGGTGGATGGCACAGTCCTGGCAACAAGTGCTTTCTGCCTGCGTTGCACACTTGAGGGCCCCTTGTTCACATCTGAAGCATCCAGAGTACCTTCTCTCACAATCCTGTGCCCATCCTTAAAGTCACAGCCAGTAATTCCCTGGGCACTGTCTCTCCATCTCTAAGGAGGTAGCAGTCTCCTCAGGTGAGTGTGCTAGCCTTGGGTGAGTCAGAGGAAGGGGAGCAGGAAGGCCTCTACCTCCACAACACCTTGTAGCTCTGAATATCAAAACCCTCTGGGATTGGTGGGAGCTGGGCCAATGGGCAATATTGACCTTGGTTGTGGGCTGCTGTGTCATCCTTTGGAGAGGAAGGCATTGGTGGAGAGGGGGATTATTGGACTACATGACTTTAAAGTCCTTTCTTACTGGGAGAGCCTCCAACACTGCCCTGTTTATACTTTTCTGGATGGTTCACCCACCTTCCAGCAAATGAAAGGGGAGGCCACCAGGGCTTATGGAATGTGACAGATCATGGATTCTGTTTGCTGTCTTTATCCTGTGGAGCTCTGGTAGCATAGTGCCTAAGGCACTTGACTGCTAACCAGAAGGCTGGAGGTTCAAACCCACCAGCCACTCCTCGGAAGGAAGATGGGACAATCTACTTCCGTAGTGATACTGCCTCAGAAACTCAAGGAGGTCGCTATGAGTCGGGTCCGACTCGACAGCACATAACAACAACAACAACAACTCCCCTTGGAGGCAGGATTCCAGAAAGAAACTGTGTATGTATGTGAAACCTACATTCCCGAAACTCTTCCTATTTCAAGGCCATGTTCTTAGAAAATATATTTGTTTTCAGAAAGTACTAGTGTTTTAAGCCTTGTTAACCACCCCCAACATTATCCTAGCCTCTCCCCCTTTCAGTTCTAAAGGCACCTTAGGGAAGTAGTACCCACTGCTCCTCTTCCTCACTTCTTATCTGCTTATTCTTACTGAATCTCAGCTCAAATCTCTACCCCTCAACCTACCAGACATCCCTCCATCATCTGTTACCATGCTATATGCCTTTCCTTTGTAATATTTATCACAGCTTGTCTTTATATATTCATTTTGGTATTTTTTTTTTTTTTTGCTTTATTTCATATTTATCTTCTCCATGAGGATGTTTTTTATAATTATTGTTCATTGCTATAGCCAGTGGTTGGCACATGGTAGACACTCAATAAATAGGCCTATACCAAGGAATTTGACTGTATGGATCATAACAAATTGTGGATAACATTGAGAAGAATAATTCCAGAACACTTAATTGTTCTCATGCAGAACCTGTACGTAGAACAAGTAGCTGTCATTCGAACAAAACAAGGGGATACTGTGAAGTTTAAAATCAGGAAAGGTGTATGTCAGGGTTGTATCCTTTCACCATACTTATTCAGTCTGTATGCTGAGCAAATAATCGAGAAGGTTGACTATATGAAGAATGCAGCATCAGGATTAGAGGAAGACTCATTAACAACCTGTGATATGCAGATGACACACCCTTGCTTGCTGAAAGTGAAGATGACTTGAAGACCTTAGTGATGAACTCCAAAGACTACAGCCTTCAGTATAGATTACACCTTAACATGAAGAAAACAAAAATCCTCACAACTGGACCAATAAGCAACATCACAATAAACAGAAAAGATTGAAGTTGTCAAGGATTTCTTTTACTTGAATCTACAGTCAATGCCTGTGGAAGCAGTCAAGAAATTAAATGACATATTGCATTGGGCAAATCTGCTGCAAAAGACCTCTGTAGAGTGTTAAAGAGCAACGATGTCACTTTGAGGATGAAGGTGCACCTGACCCAAGCCATGATGTTTTCAATTGCTTCATCTGCATACCGAAACTGGACAGCAAATAAGGAAGACTGAAGAGGAATTGATGCCTTTGAATTATGGTGTTGGTGAAGAATATTAAATAGACCATGGACTGCCAGAAGAACAAACAAATCTTTATTGGAAGAAGTACAGCCAGAATGCTGCTTAGAGGTGAGGATGGTGAGAAGTTATCTCACATACTTTGGGCATGTTGATAGGAGGGACTAGTCCCTGGAGAAGGACATCATGCTTGATAAAGTAGAGGGTCAGCGGGAAAGAGGAAGCCCCTCAGTGAGATGAATTAACACAGTGGCTGCAACAATGGGATCAAACATAACAATGATTGTGGGAATGGTGCAAGACTGGGCAATATTTTGTTCCGTTGTATGTAGGGTTGCTGTGAGTTGGAGCTAACTTGAAGGCATCCTCGGAAGGAAGGTTGGGCAATCCTACTTCCGTAGTGATACTGCCTCGGAAACCCAAGGAGGGGTCGCTATGAGTCAGGGCTGACTCAACGGCACACAACAACAACAACAACAACAACATTGGATAGATGGGTGGATGGACACGTGGAGGGAGGAAAGGAAGGATGGAAGGAGGGATGGTGTATGTTTGGATAGAGGGGTGGAGGATGGAAGGAGGGAGGGGTGGATGGAAGGGTAGATAGATGCATGGATTGTGGATTGATGATGGATAGAGGGATGGTTAGAAGGTTGGAGAGGTAGATAGATGAGTGAAGGGATGGATGAGTGAACAGTAATACCAAATATTTCTGGGGTATTCCATGAAAATTTAGCTAGATATCTCAAAATGGTCCCTTGATCCATCCTATGTTAGCCAACTGTATTCTTTCTGACTCTTTAGTTGTAAGTTATAGGAAAACCTCAAGCTAGCTTAAGAGAAGAGAGGGAGCTATTATGATGACACAGAGATTCTCATGGGGGAGAAACAGGCTTCAGGTAGAATCTGATATAAGGACTAGAAGGCCATCCAGCCTCTTTCTTCATCTACTGCCTTTGTGTATACCTGCTTCATTTCCTCTCAGCAATAGACTTGGTCCTTCTCCTCAGTCCATATGGGGTAGAGGGGCACTGATACCCACAGACCTGACATAAGACAGGTCTAGCCGCATAGAGACTAGTGGCAGACCCTCAAATTCAATTCCAGATTCCTGGGAAGAGAGTCTGGAGTTTTCTTTGCTGGGGACCAGGATCACACATTTGGACTGTGGGGGGTGGAGGGATGGGACACATGCTGTGGTGCCAGAGCAGGGACCATTGGTTTTATGTTGGCTGCCTATGAGCTTACTTCTGGTTTTGGCTATAGGTCTTATATCCCATTTGGTGACTGCCTGGCACCATGCCTATCAGGTCCCAGGCCTGGAAGCCTGTGCTGATGCTCCGACTCAGTCCTCATCTGGAAGCCGGGAAACTTGCCCATTTGGATCTGTCAGCACCAGGAAGAGTAGGGCTGACTTGTAGAGCTGGAAGATTGGCTTCTCTCTCTTTGCTTGGCCAGACCTGCTGATTTTGGGAAGGGCATTACAGCCATAGCTGCTGTGGCACCTTGGCCCAGCTCCATGGGTTTGTCTCAGCACATCACGTAGCCACTGTGAACTGGACGGAGCCAGCATCTGCACTTTCCACATGATCCCTGCTCTGTATCCCCTCCCAATCTGGTTTTGAAGCAGGCAATGTGATACCATTTTCAGAATAGAAATCTTCTCCATGAAAGGAAAGAAACCCCTTTATGCACTTTACAATGCAGAATCTAATTTCGGTTTCAATAAGGGAAGGAACATTATATCACCCTACTTCAGTGCTTTTTGTCATTATGTTATATTTTTAAAAATACTTTCATTGGGGACCTGCTATACACTTACAATCTCTCAGCATTTATTTTCTTTTAAGAATACATATAATAAAACTCAAAGTTAATAGCATGAAAATAATTCCTACAATAACAGTTGTAGCAAATCTGAGAATTACCAGGGTGAAGGTGGCTAGACAGAGTGAGGCAATTACGTCTATTATTAGCAGTGCTGGGAAGGATTGATGTACAGTGGGCTGCGTGGAAGCAGAAGCCTTCAGACGTGAACTAAATTTTAATAGTGGAATTCTCATAGATTATAACTCCCTTCATTAACATTTTCACACATCGCTGGCTAACAAATGAGGAGAGAGGCCTCCTGCCCTCGCAGATTTATTATGCTCGGCTGCTCCCTGCACCTCTGTGCATGGGCAGGAGCTCTGTCTTCTCCTAACCTCTGATGGCAAGGGATTAACTCTTCCTGGCCTGACCTGCTTCCTTCAGGGATGGAAGAGCATCCTGGAAACACGGACTTTTCACTTTAAGGCTGTCCATGCACCCTGGGCTGCTCCCTTCAGTCTTTCTTTGCATTTCCCTGTTGGGACCTCTAGGTAGAGGTCACAAGATGGAGGGCCTGGGGGCAAGGCGTCAGGACACACCTGGTCATGTCCTATGGCTGCCACACAGGGCCAGGCAGGTTGTTCTTCCCCAGACTCTCCTTGCTTAGGCACTTGAGTGGCCAGCTGGAGCAGGCGTGGTCCTTCAGTCTCAGCGGCTAGTCAGAAGACAGAAAGATCAGATCTCCTCTTAGCAAGGGGTAAGATGTCCTCTGTCCCCAGCTAAGGCAAGGGGGGCAGTCCAACATGGGACAGAGGAGGTCTAGGGAGGACCCCTGGGGCAGAATATGTCCCAGAGAGAGGGAAGTGAACCCTCAATCAGGATCAGGGTGGATTGCGTACCTGCCCTGGAGGAACTGATAATATAAGGAGAGTGAACATGGAGGCAAAGACAGTGTTTCCAAGGTAACTTACCAACGACTGTCAGTGGATGTGTACAAACTATGAAGGAGTGCCAGGCCGGGATGTATAGAGAAATGCCACTTACTGGCCACCCCAGTGATTCAGGAAGGCTTCCTGGAAGAATATGGAAGTACTGGGACTCTAGGAAAGTGGTTCCAGATGGTGCTGTCTGTAAGTGGCACCAAGTGGGGGGAGGAAGAACCCAGGCGTGGGATTTAATGCAGAGAAAGATCCCTCCCCAGCGTTTGGAGTAGTAGTGGGTCAGTTTTCAGACCAACTTTCCCACTTTCATCCATTGCTGCTTTCTCTTGGGACATAAGCCCTTGGTGAATCAGGGTCAATACTATAAAGCTGGCCCAGCTGATATTTACTGGGCCTCCAGTGGTCTGGGAGATATTGGCATCCATTCACTCCAAGGATCCCTTGTGTGTCTTCTGACTTAGGGGGAGTATTTGGTAAACTTCTCAAAGAGGATCTGACCCAGGGGGTCTCAGCCTTGTCTGCATATCATAACCCCCTGGGGCAACTTTGAAAAAAATACCAGTGCCAGGACCCACCCTCAACAGATTTTTTTTTTAAATGGTCTGGGTTGAGGCCCAGGCACTGATATTTCAGACTTCCCCAGATGATTCTAATGTATGTACTGGGTTAAGAACCCCAAAACTATGCATATTAGTGACCTGGCCTTCAGGTGAAATAGTTGGAAGAAATTAGGTGTGACCAGAGCATGCAATTAGGTGGTGGGCACACGGGGGCATGCATTTCTAAATGCCTTTCTTTCCTTTGACAGCAGGCAGACATTCATTGCTATTTGTATTAGTTAGCTACTGCTGCAGTAACACAAATACCACAAGTAGGTGGCTTTAACAAACAGATATTTATTTTCTCACAGTTTAGAAGGCTAGAAGTCTGAATTCAGGGTGTTGGCTCTAGGGGAATTTCTCTCTCGGTTGGCTCTGGGGGAAGGTCCTTGTTGCAGCTTCTCTAGCATTCTTAGCATTCCTTGGTTTCTTGGTGACTTTCACATGGCACCTGTCTTTCCCTTTTGGTGCTTGCTTGTCTCTGAGTCTAGGCTGTTCTTTATATCACTCAGAAGTTCCTAGGTTTAGGACTCACCCTACGTTATATGACATCATTAACAAAACAAAACATCCCATTCCCAAATAGGATTCTATCTACAGGTATAGGAGTTGGGATTCAAGCACATATTTTCTGGGGATACAATTCAATTCATAACATTATTGGATGCATATAGGAGGCATGGATCAAAACCTGCAGGTTGGTATGAAGAAGGACTGTCTTGTTCTTAGTCCCAGGAGTTCATTTTCCCCTTTCTCCCTGTCCCTCCCTCCTTCCCTCCTGTCCCACAGGGTACCCACTGCACCCTCCCAGTCCCTGGGGTGAGCATCAGGACAGCAAGAGCCAGCTTCTCTCATCTTTGATCTCATAACTCTGCAAAGCTGCCCCCTTTATGTGCCTCCAGCCCTGCGCCATCACCAGGCACTGCTCTGCTTCCCAGCCCTCCTCCTCGGGAACATTACTCCTTGAATAAAACCAATAGGCCCAAGGCATGTTGGGATCCAGAAGTCAGTCTTCACAAGTTCCATTTTCATGTCTGAGTTCTGCTCATGGCAGGCATTGGGGATGGAGGTCACTCTGGGAGGGGCCCCAGTGGGCTTCCCCAACTCTGGACAGAGGCTCTGAGAGGGCCCCACACTGGGTGAGGGGACATGCGTGTGCTGGAAGACCTTGCTGGGGGAAGAGGCCAGGATGCTCTGAAGTCGAAACCGGCTTTTTTCCACCGCACAGCCCCATCCTGCATGCTGGCACCCCATCAAGTGCTAAGGAGCACAGGAGGCAAACCTAATGAAAACCCAGTTTCATTTTGCATAATCAGGCACTATTGAAATGGTCCTTTCCGTGCTGCATGCTGCAAATTAACAATCTGACTTATACACTATAAAAACCCGAGTATTGTACAAAGTGATACTTCTTAGGTGGTGGATACACAGATGGAAATTCATTTAATGAACTACAAGTCCCTGAATGGATTCTAAACTTCTTGTAATTACCCTGGAAAAAACCCCAGTAGAAACAGAAAAACGTTTTGCATCCCCCCACCTGCCCCCCTGCTTCATGGCAGTTTTTTCCATTCTTAAGGTTGCATTGTTAGAGATGAGCATCTTTTAAGTGAAGAGTTCTTTAGGGCCTGTCCAACGGGTGGGATTGGACCACATGCAAATTAGCAAACTCCATCCCCTTTCCCTGGTTCTGAGAACACTGTGATTTGCAAAGCCTTTGTGCTGAGCAAAATGTGTCATAAGTGGTACTGTGAACAGTTTAACCCATAACCTCAGTATCAGCCTGTAGCCGGCTGCTAGAAGGACAGAAGTGGCCTGGGCTTTGGATCACAGGGCTGCCCAAGTCTTGTTCATTGTTGCTAGCTGCCATTGAGTCAGCTCTGCCTCATAGAGACCTTACGTGTAACAGAATGAAACATTGTCCGGTCCTGCTCTGTCCTCACAGTTGTTGACATGTTTGAGCCCGTTGTTGCAGCTATTGTGTCAGTGCATCTCATGGAAGGTTTCCCTTGTTTACACCAACCCTTTCCTTTACCAAACATGATGTCGTTTTCTAGTGATTGATATTTCCTAATGACATGTCCAAAGTAAGCAAGACGAAGTCTCATCCTCCTCCCTTATAAGGATCTTTCTTTCCTCCAAGATTTATGATCTTTCACCAGCGCCTGTCTGTCAGTTTGTCATACTGTGATGGCTTGCATAATGCTATGATGCTGGGAAACTATGCCACTGGTATTTCAAATACCAGCAGGGTCACCCATGGTGCATGGGTTTCAGCAATGCTTCCAGACTGACATTAACTAGGAGGAAGAGCCTAGTGATCTACTTCTGAAAATTAGCCACTAGAAACCTTATGTCTCACAACAGAACACTGACAGAGTCTAGACTGAGCCAGTCTTAGGTGATTCAGATGTCCTCCTGGCCTTGAAAGATGTATTCCCAATGGAGGAGGCTACCAGAAGTGTCTCACTACCTAGGAAGAATTTTCCCCTTTGAGAAGGTGAGAGGAGCAGGGGACAGGACAGGTTGAAGTGCTTTGGGTACACCAGAGAGCTGTGCTCACCCTTGCCCCAGGGCAGGACCAGGGTATCTCCTGGCTCCCTTCACTGGGGCCTGATGCAGAGGGAGCCTTCTGGGACTGTCCAGGAGGACAGGCTCATGGAAGGGGTTAGGCATGCATGTGGTTTCCACAAAGGGTGCCATACTTGATAAGTATCACAACCTGTTCCATATTTATTATGGGCAACAATTTGACTAACGGAGAATTTAGATTAATAACATTCAGGCCGGAGAAGTAATTTCCTTTGAGAAAGCGATTTACATGCACTCTGCCAGAAAGAGCCGTCACTGCTCTCTTGTCATGTCAGCTCAAATAATGAAGTTGAAAATAACATGGAAGGTTAATAGGTCCAACTTATCTCCTTAGAAGTGAAAAGGAAGATTTACAGTGTGGAGGCTGCTTTGCATATTTCCACTGGGAATTGAAAGGTTTTTTCCCAAACAAGATTTATGAGAACCCGTGGTTAAAGGTATCTGCTCTGTTATTGCTCATAAGTGAGGCAGTAAACCTCTTCATTTGGGTGGATGTTCTCATGCTTTCAAAGGAGCCATCCTTCCCCAGGTCACTGGACAGGGACTGAATTTGAATGCTGGTGCTGCTGTTGAAAGAGTTTACTTTGAGAGGAGAGTAATTTACTTTTGACTCAGGAAGGTCCCATCATTTGTTTGCTAACTACTAAAGACAGTTTAAACATTTCTACCACCTGGATCTTTTTTGTTATTTTAAAATTTATTTTGTAATAATTTACTGTCCTTAGAGCTTGGTGGATTGGTCCTGGTCTTGAGGGAATATAGGAAAATGTAGCTGGATCAGAGAAAAGGAGAATGGCAGTTTAGAGGGGCAGTGTGATTACTGGATTTCAGGCAAAAAGTGAGTGGAAGAGGGCCCTGTTGGCCCTCTCCACCTCCTAAAGAACTTTCCAGAAGTCCCACCCAACCATTTCTGCTTACATTTCATTGGCCAACTCTCTCTACCAAGGAAGCTGGGATATGTAATCTTTTTCTTTATACTTTGATGCCCATGGTAAAATTGGTTTTGTTGTTGTTGTCTTTTTTAATTGTGCTTTAGGTGCAAGTTTACGGAGCAGAGTTTGTTTTACATTCAACATTACGTGTACATTTAGTTTCACTCCCCATTTGCCATGCCCAAACCTAACCCAGTCTCCTCCCCTCCCTGGGTTGTGTTGTTTAGGGAGATGGGGTACTTTATCGGGAGCCTTTAGCACAAATGCTTAGTTCATTTATTTTTAATTTTTCTTATTTTTTGTTAACCACATTCAGACTATCACATTTAAATATTCCTTTAGCTGTGTCTCATGGGTTTTCTACTCATCAAGATCATATTATGAAGTTTCAAACATAAGTAAAGGTTGGAAGAATTGTATGGTTAGCATCCTTATATCTCCCACCTTAACATTTTGTAATATTTGCTTTATCACATATTGGCCCATGTATTTATTAATCAATTCAACTTAGTTGTTGATGAATTTGGTAGTATATTGAAGATAACAGTATAACTAAACCAAATCAAACCCATGGCTGTCAAGTCAGTTTCTACTCATATATAACAGTATGTTGTTGTTATGTGCTGTCGAGTTGGACCCAACTCATAGTGACCCCTCCTTGGGTTTCCGAGGCAGTATCCTTATGGAATTATATTGCCCAGCCTTCCTTCCGAGGAGTGGCTGGTGGGTTTGAACCGCCACCCTTCTGGTTAGCAGTCAAGTGCCTTAGGCAGTATGCTACCAGAGCTTCTATATAAGAGTATAGGTCACCTCTAAATATTTCACATGCATATTATTAACTAGGAGCTCTGATAGCATAGTGGCTAAAGCACTTGACTGCTAACCAGAAGGCTGGTGGTTCAAACCCACCACCCACTACTCAGAAGGAAGGTTGGGCAATCCTACTTTCGTAGTGATACTGCCTCGGAAACCCAAGGAGGGGTCGCTATGAGTCGGGGCCGACTCGACGGCACATAACAACAACAACAACATTATTAACTATTTATTTTTAAAGGTAAATTTACATAAAGCAAAATACATAATCTTAAGTGTGCCATTTAATAAGTGTGTGTACATCCACGTGAACCAAACTTCTCTTAAGATATAGAACATTTCCATCACCCAAAAGATTCTCTTAGTGCCTCTTTCCAGTCAACACTCCCCTCCTCATATCCTAATAACTACTGTTCTTTTTTTTTAACCAGAGATTATTTTTGGCTTACTCTACAACTTCCTATAAATGAATTCATGTAACATGTACTCTTGGGTAAGGCTTCTTTCACTCAGCATGTTTTTGAGATTCATGTATGTTGTTGCAAGTATCAGTAGTTTTTCCTTTTTACTACTGAATAGTATTCCATTGTATGAATGTACCAGTTTGTCCATTCATTCATGGGACATCTGGTATGTTTCCAGGTTTTGGCTATTATGAATAAAGCTGCTGTAAATATTTTTGTACAAGTCTTTTTTGAGACATATGTTTTTATTTCTCTTTGTAAATGCTTAGGCTTTTTTTCTTTCCCTTGTTTATCCTGTTTGGGGTTTGCTGAGCTTCTTAAATCTGAAGATCTATGTCTTTCAGCCAAATTGGGAAGTTTGGGGCTATTATTTCTTCTGATATTTTTCTGCTCTCTTTTTATTCTCTTCTTCTGGGGCTCCAATTACACATACATTTGACCTTTAGCTATTTTGCTACAAATCACTGAAGCTTGTTGATATTTTTTAATCTTTTCTTTTTCCTGTTTTTTCATGTAGCTCAGTATTTATAAACCTCAGCATTATTGACATTTGGCCAGATCATTATTTGTTGGGTGTGGAGTCTCTTGTGCATTGTGAATGTTTAGCAATGTCTCCGGTCTCTACCTCTAGGTGCCAATAGCACAGCTCCCCATTTATGACAACCAAAATGTCTTCAAACATTGCCAAATGTCCTTTGGGAAGCAAAAATGAGAACCACTAAAATAAATCAGCTGAAATGATCCCATCTTCAAGTTTGTTAACTTTTTCTACTGTGATCTTGAACCTGCTAAGCTCATCCAGTGATAAATGTTTCAAGCTCATCCAGTGATAATGTTTCAAATATTTTATCTTTTAATATAGTTTCACTTTAGTTCACACACACACACACACACACACACACACAATAGTTTCTACCTCTCTGTTGAGATGACCTATCTATTCATTCATTACCAGCATATATTTTATATGCTTTATACCCTTGAGCATAGTTTTACAAGTTTCTCTAAAATTTTTGTCTGCTAATTCCATCATTTGCATTATATCAGGGTCAATATCCATTGACTGCTTTTTCTCTAGATATGAGTCACATTTTCTTATTTGTATATCTTGTGATTTGGGGTTGTACTCTGGACCTTGTGAGTAATATGTTGTAGAGGCTCAGGATTTTATTATGTTTTTCTGAATAATACTGTGTTTTTGTTTTAGCAAACACAACTTTGCTGAATTCAAACTGTAAACCCTGACACAGCAGTAGAAATCTCTGTTCAAGTGTTATAGCCTTAGCTGTGCTACTTAGAGTCTGCCCATGCATCTGTACTTTAGGAGGTGGCTAGAATTTTGGGTGAAATTAATACATAGAATTTGGAGCTATTCCTCCGTGGCTCTCTCCTTTTTGGGACTTCCTCCTTCACTTTTCAGCACTTTGGTCACCCAGAACTACATCCTTTATTTCTACAACTAGAAAGACTGAGATTTCTTTGGGAGTATTAGGTTCTCCATAACACTGACTTGGGTCTGCTTCAGGCAGAAGCTATAAAACAGCCTCAGAAACTCATCCAGTGCTATAACCTTCTTCTAAGTGTCTAATCCTCTCCAGTTTGTGCCTGCTTTATTTTGTCTCGCTGGTGCCTTACTTTTTTATTTTATTTTTTTTTTTAATGTTTTACATACTGGAGGATCGGCTCAAAATGAGCTACTCTATTATTGAAAGTGGAGTTCCTTGTGTCCCATAAATTTTGACATATAGTGACTTTACTGTGTGTTCTAAGTATTTTTAAATTTCCCTTATGATTTTCCCTTTAACAAGGATCATTAGAATATTTTTTAGTTTCTAGATATATTAGATTTGCAAGCAATCCTTTTGTTAATAATTTTAACAAATTATTATTATATGGTTTGTATGAGTTTGATCCTTTGGCATTTGCTGAAGTTTCCTTTGTGGTCTAGGGCATGTTTAATTTTTGTGCATGTTCTAGGTGTGCTCAAAAAGGAAGCATAGTCTCTGTTGGGTGAATTCTCTATATATTTATTTAATTCAACTTTAATAAATCTCTTTATCTTTGTTTTTGGCCTTTTGTGTGCTTGAGCCATCAATTTCTGAAAGGGGTGCGTTAAAATCTCCAAGAAATCTCTTGATTTATCTATTTCTTTTTTGTAGTTCTGTCAGAATTTACTCTGTATTTTTTGAGGCCAAATTCTTAGGTGCATATCTTTTCATGATCATTATATCTTCTTGAGTTATTGTCCCTTTCAAGAACCTATAATGTCCCTCTATCTATCTCACCTATCCTCTTTGGCACTCTGTGAACACTTTCAATTTGAGGTTTTTACATCTCTCTTTAATGCTGGGAAATTCTTGGTTTTAGTTTTTCATTTGCTTCCCTTTACATTTATATCTTTGTCCTTCTGGGTCTCCTGTGAGATCGATGTTGACATGTCTGCTTCTGTTCTCTGTATTTCCTCTTATTTATTTATTGCTAAATTATTTCCCATCTCTTTATCCTTTCTTGATGCTTTCTGGGAAAGTTCCCTGATGTGTTCTTCCAGTTCACTAATTCATTCTTTGACTATTTATTGAGTGCTTTATTTTAGGAATAAAATATGTTATGTCAGCACCTCTGACAGCCTGCTCCCCTCATCAGAGTCCAGAGGGAGCCCCAGAACTCTGGATGCCTGGCAAATACCCCATACTCCCACTGCATCACGTGTGGCCTTGCTACCACTATCTGCCTCTTATCCTGGTACTCATCAGTTACCATGATGATCCTGGATACCCAGGGCCCCTCACCAGTGGACCTTTCCAGATCATCCCATTTAGAATCCCTTCTTTACCTTTGCCATAACACTTACCACCAACTGGTATACCTGCATCTTATTTACCTATCTTGTTTATTCTCTGTCTCTCTTGCTAGAATATCAAGGCCATGAAGACAACACTGTTTTATTCTCCACTCTATCAAGCACCTAGCACAGTGCCTGACACGTAGCGGGTGCTCAGTGATATCACTGTATTTAAAAATATATTTCCCCTATTAGACTTTTCAGGGAGCTCTGGTGGCTTAGTGCTTAAGGCATTTGACTGCTAACCAGAAGGCTGGCAGGTTTGAACTCCTCGAAAGGAAGACTGGGCAGATCTATTTCCACAGAGATACCACCTCAGAATCCCAAGGAGGGGTCTCTAGGAGTCAGGATAGACTTGACGGCAGTGAGATTAGAATTTTCATACCCAGTGCTTCTGGTTGGTTCTTTTCCATAACTGCCCGTTCCTACTTTATGTTCCCAAGATCCTTTCTTATCTCTTTGAGGATAATTATTTGCTTATTTTGAATTCTTTGAGTCTACTAATTTGCCTTCTGATACAAATATGGGGTACCTGTTGTCTTTCTTTTGGAATAGTCACTCTCTTTAAATATCTTGTTATTTTTCCCTGTGAGCCCGTAGTTACCTTGGCTGGTAATATGGACCTGGGTGGTGGGGGAAGGGTAGAGCGAGACCCTCTTTTGTTTCTTTCTGCAGCATTTTAGAGAATGGAGGGGAGTCTTTCAAGGGAGAGAATTTTGGTGTTAAACTCTAGGCTTCATCATTCCCTATCCACACCTAGCCAGCCTGACCCTGGCAGCTCTTTTCTAAGAGCTTCCTCCTTTGTTGTTACCATCTTGTCTATGGATGGAGCATGAGGCTGGAGTGCTAGGGGCTGCCCATTTCTATTGTTCAGATACTCAACATTAGCCAAGTCCCTCACCAGCAGCTGGCATTGGATACTGGGCTGGTGCTTCTGCTTTTTTGCTGTTGCAGCTTACTCTGTTGATGGGGCAGGAAATGATTATCCAGGGCACAATGGAATAGAAGACTGGACCAGTGGAGAGCTTCCTCACAACCCTGCCTCCCATGGAGGTAGGCCCTTTTCTTCACCCCAGATTCCAAACCTCTGCACTAGATGTCGGTCCTTTGTTTCCCCTAAAACTTCTCACAGTTTCTATCCATCATTTTCCCTCTTATTTGGGGACATTTTTGACCTTGATTTTGGAAGTAGGAACCAGCAAATGGGAACCTGTGTTGCTTCTCTGTTAGCTTCCTCTGTCTTTTGAAGGTGCTTTGTTCTGAAGGGTGCTAAGTGTTATGGATTGACTTGTATCCCCCCCCGCCCAAATATGTGTTGGAATCCTAACGGTTATACCTGTGGATAGAATACTATTTGGGAATAGGTTTTCTTTGTTATGTTGATGAAACCATATCAGCGTAAGGTGGGTTCTGAACCTAATCAGTTCTGAATCTTATAAAGGGCAGCATAGATATGGGGACATGAAGGGAGAAAACGGGGAAGAGAGCTCCATATGAAGAACACCATGGAACTGAGGAATGCCAGGACTACAGAAACTGAGACAAGGATTTTCACCTACTGCTGACAGAGAGCTTTCCTGTTGAGTTGAGGCCCTGAACTCTGACTTCTAGCCTCCCAAACCATGAGAAAATAGATTTCTATTTTTAAAAGCAGTGATCGGGCAGTGTTTTGTTCTGCTGTGTATGGGGTCACTATGAGTTGGAAATGACTCGACAGCACCTAACAACAACATTTTTAAAAGCCACCCACTTGTAATTTCTATTACAGCAGCAGTAAGACAGTGTTTCACTGCTATTCATAAGTTTTTCACTTCTTTGAGAAATGGATGGCCTTTTCCTTCTTCTGAGTCTGTCTAGGCCTGGAAGCTCTGCTGAAACCTGTCCACCATGGGTAACCCTGCTGGCATTTGAAATACTGGTGGCATAGCCTCCAGCCTCACAGCAACACAGAAGCCACCACAGTATGACAAACTAACAGACAAATTCATCTCCTTTAGCTGTTCCAAAACTGCTCTGCTCACTTCCTGGTCTCCCCCAGCCTTTCTGAATCTGCCCTGCCTTCTCTCTTTTCTTCCTGGTTCCCTCTTCCAGCCAAAGCCAAAGATGAGGAAATTGATGATTTTTTAATTCCTGCAGTCTGAAATTGACCAAACATGCAATCAAGATGTGTTGATTATTATTGGTAATTGGAATGCAAAAGTTGGAAACAGGAAAACAAACAAACAAACACAGATAGTTGGAGAATATGGCCTTGGTGATAGAAATACTGCTGGAGATTGCATGATAGAATTTTGTGAGACCAATGACTTATTCATTGCAAATACCTTTTGTCAACAACACAAATGGCAGTTATACACGTGGACTTCACCAGATGAAGTACACAGGAATCAGATCGACTACATCTGTGTCAAGAGGTGATGGAGAAGCTCAATATCTTCAGCCAAAACAAGGCCAGGAGCTGATTGTGGAACACACCGTCAACTGCCCATATGCAAGTTCAAGTTGAAGCTGAAGACAATTAAATCAAGTCCATGAGAGCCAAAATATGACCTTGATTAGATCCCTCCTGAATTAAGAGATCATCTAAAGAAAAGATCAGATGCATTGAACACCAATGACTGAAAACCAGACGAATTGTGGGATGACATCAAGAACATCATCCATTAAGAAAGCAAAAGGTCATTTAAAAGACAGGAAAGGAAGAAAAGACCAAAATGGATGTCAGAAGAGACTCTGAAACTTGCCTTTGAACAGAGAATAGCTAAAACAAATGGAAGAAATGACAGGATTAAAGAGATGAACAGAAGATTCCAAAAACATCTTGAAAAGACAAAGCCAATTATTATAATGAAATGTGCAAAGACATGGAGTTAGAAAACCAAAAGGGAAGAACATCCTTGGCATTTCTCAAGCTGAAAGAACTGAAGAAAAAATTTTAGCCTTGAGTTGCAATATTGAAAGATTCTATGGGCAAAATATTGTATGATGCAGGAAGCATCAAAAGAAGATGGAAGGAATACACAAAGTCATTGTACCAAAAAGACCTGGTCAGTGTTCATCCATTTCAGGAGATGGCATGTGATCAAGAACCAGTGGTGCTGAGGGAGGAAGTTGAAGCTGCACTGAAGGAATTGGTGAAAAACAAAGCTCCAGGAATTGACGGAATACCCATTGAGATGTTTCAACAAATGGACGCTTTGCTGGAGGAACTCACTTGACTATACCAAGAAATTTGGAAGACAGCTACCTGGCCAACTGCCTGGAAGAAATCCATATTTGTACCCATTATAAAGAACGGTGATCCCACAGAATGTGGAAATTATCAAACAATATCATTAATATCACATACAAGTAAAATTTTACTGAAGATATTTCAAAAAAGGTTACAGCAGTATATTGACATAGAACTTCCAGAAATGCAAGCTGGATTCAGAAGAGAATGTGGAATGAGAGATATAACTGCTGATGTCAGATGGATCTTGGCTCAAAGCAAAGAATACCAGAAAGATGTCTACTTGTGTTTTATGGACTATGCAAAAGCATTCGATTGTGTGGACCATAACAAATTGTGAATAAGACTGAGAAGAATGGGAATTCTAGAACACTTAATTGTGCTCCTGTGAAACCTGTACATAGACCAGGAAGCTGCTGTTTGAATAGAACAAGGGGATATGGCATGGTTTAAAATCAGGAATGGAGTGTGTTAGGGTTGTATCCTTTCACCATACTTATTCAGTCTGTATGCTGAGCAAGTAATCAGAGAAGCTGGACTATATAAAGAAGAACATGGCATCAAGATTGGGGGAAGAATCATTAACAACCTGCGATACACAGACGACACAACTTTTCTCACTGAAAGTGAGGGTGACTTGAAGCACTTACTGATGAAGATTGAAGACTACAGTCTGGAGTATGGATTACACTTCCATATAAAGAAAACAAAAATCCTCACAGCTGGACCAATAAACAGCATCGTGATAAATGGAGAAAAGATTGAAGTTGTCAAAGAGTTCATATTACTTAGTTCTACAATCAACACCAGTGGGAGCAGCAGTCAAGAAATCAGATGATGTGGTCAAATCTTCTGCAAATTCTGACATTCATGGTCAAATCTTCTGCAAAAGACCTCTTTAAAGTGCTGAACAGCAAAAATGTTTCTTTGAGGACTAAGGTATGCCCAACCCAGGCCATGGTATTCTCAATTGGCTTATATGCATGTGAGAGGTGGCCAGTGAATAATGAAGACCGAAGGAGAGTTGATTCTTTCGAATTGTGGTGTTGGTGAGGGATGTTGAAGGTACCATGGACTGCTAAAAGAGCTAACAAATCTGTCCTGGAGGAAGTGCAGCTGGAATGCTCCTTGGAAGTGAGAATGGCCAGACTTCATCTCACCTACTTTGGTCGTGTTGTCAGAAGGGACCATTCTCTGGAGAAGGATATCATGCTTGGTAAAGTGGAGAGTTAGAGAAAACAGGAAGGCCCTCAATGAGATGGATTGATGCAGTGGCTACAACGATGGGCTCAGGTATAGCAAGAATTGTGAGGCTGGCACAGGACTGGGCATGTTTTGTTCTATTGTGCATAGAGTTGCTGTGAGTTGGAGATGACTTGATGGCACCTACCTACAAAGACAACAACAGCAGTAAGAAACTAAGACACTAGGTCAGGGCAGTAGGCTTAAAGTAGCTGTGCTTGGTGTGGGAAGTTGTTGAAGAAAAACAGGATTTGAAGAGAGTGTCTTATGGGGTGGAACTTGAGGAGCAAATAGAGTGTTCTGGAAGTTTCTCCAAGTCCCTTGGGAAAGGCCTCGCTGTCAGGGTTGACAGGCCTGAGAGGTGGAGGGAGCAGAGGAAGCTGGGAGAATGCCAGGGCTGCAGCTCCTTTCCTCGGGGCCTCTGTGCCTGAAAGCCTAAGATTCTGGGTTATGTAGCCCCTCTTGGTTCTGACCTTAGGTATTTTGACCTTTTTACTACTTGTGTTTACTTTCAAATCCAGATTTTCCATGTTCCACCCTTGCTTGTTAACTTCCCCCAATCCTGCTCTTAATTTGGCTAATGGGCTGCCACTGAGTCCAGATTCTCAGTCTGAGTCTTAAACGGTCAGCTTTGTTTAAGAACGAAACTTTGTGGGAAGCTACAGATGGGTTTTCTTTTTATAAAATCCCAGGATCTTAGAGCTGGAAGGGACTTCAGAGGTGATAGGTCCTCTTGATCTCAGAGCATCTTGTATTTAAAAAAACCCAAGTTCCACACAGTTCCATACTTTTTTTTGGCTGTGTATTTAAATATATACAATTATTCTGATGTTGGAGTCCCTGAATGGCAAAACAGTTAAGTGCTTGTCTAATAGTGGAAAGACTGGTGGTTCAAAACCACTGTCCCCACCTCAAGGCACCTTTGAAGAAAGGCCTGGAGATCTGCCTGCCAAAGATTACAGCTTTGAAAACCCTATGGAGCAGTTCTACTCTGACACGCACAGGGTTGCCGCGAGTGTGAATTAACTCAATGGCAACTAATAACAACATTATGGATTGAATTGTGCCTCCCCGGAATATGTTCGGTAAATCCTAATCCCTATACATGTGGATAGAATTCATCTGGAAATAGGTTTCCCTTTGTTATGTTAATGTGAACATACCAGTATAGGCTGTATCTTAAGTCAATCACTTTTGAGATATAAAAGGAGCACCTTAGGCACAGAAGGTATATTGCACTGGGAAAATCAGCTGCAAGAGGCCTCTTTAAAATGTTAAAGAGCAAAAGTGTTGCTTTGAAGACTAAGAGGTGTCTGACCCAAGCCATGGTATTTTCCATAGCCAGACATGAGAGCTGGACAATGAATAAGAAAGCCCAGAGAAGAACTGATGCATTTGAATTGTGTTGGCAAAGAATATTGAATGTACTGTGGACTGCTAGAAGAACAAACAAATCTATCTTGGAGGAAGTACAGCTGGAATGTTCACAGTAGTGAGAATGGCCAGACTTTGTCTCTTGTACTTTAGTCATGTTGTTAGAAGGGATCAGTCCCTGGAGAAAGATATCATGCTTGGGAAAGTAGAGGGTCAGCAAAAAAGGGGAAGAACCTCAATGACATGGATTGACAAAGTGGTTGTGTTGGTGGACTCAAGCATGGTAACAATTGTGAGGATGGTGCAGGACTGGGCAGTCTTTTGTTCTATTGTACATAGGGTCAGTATGAGTCAGAACTGACTTGATGGCACCTAACAACAGGCACAGAAGCAAGCAAGCACATGGAGAGGAAGATTCACATCACATGACAATCACCAAGGAACTTAAGGAGCAGAAGCTGAGAAGAGACGAGGACCTACCTCCAGAGCCAAAAGAAAAAGAAAGCCTGTACTTAGAACCAGTACGCTCATCCTATTTGGACTCCTAGCCTCCTAAGTATGAGAAAATAAATTTCTGTTTACTAGAGCCACCCACTTGTGGTATTTTGCTGTAGCTCCAATAAGAGAAACAACAACATTCTGATGTTACATTTCTAATTTCTTTTGGTTTTAAAAATAGGAATATTGGGAGAAAATTTGATGGAAAGCTCTCAGTTGTTATGAAAACCCATGTCTTTGCAGCACTTCTCACCACTTAGTAATCACTGACTCTCTAAATTCTATGAGATTAAAGATTTTGTCTTTCTGTCCACTACCATATTCCCAGCTCCTAGGCCAGTGCCTAGCTCATAGGGACTTTCAGTACATAGTTTTTGAATGAACAAATGATCTGACCTTGAACGCTTTCTCTTACATTTTATGCTTGCACATTTCCAAAGCTAGAGAACTACCTACTTTGCATGGTGAGTGGCCATTTCTGAGTGGTACATGCAGTTAGGGGAATTCCTGGGTGGTGCAGACAGTTAATGCACTTGGCTGCTAATCAGAAGGTTGGAGGTTTGGGTCCACCCAGAGGTGCCTTGGAAGAAATGTTTGGAAATCTACTTCTGAAAAATCAGCTGTTAAAAAACACTATGGGGCACAGTTCTATTGTTACCCACGTGGAGTTGTCATGAGTTGGAGTTGACTCAGTGGCAACTGGTGAAGTTATACATGCTTAAAAGTTTCCTGTTGCTGTTGAGCTTCAATTATTCCCCCTGAATATATATGTTGGTCCCTCTTTGTTCTCTGGAACTGCGGAGATTGCTTTGAACTCCTCTTGTATGTGACAGTGCTCCTGATACTGAAGACATCATTATGGGCTCCTGGGATGTCTCTGAGAAGCCAGATATCCCCAGTTCTCTCACACCTTCTTCAGAAGACATGGTTTTGATATTCTTCATGATCTTAATCATCCTCCTCTGAGGGAGTGCTTGTTTCTAGTATTGCTTCTAAATATGTAAAAATCCAATTGCTGTCAAACTGACTCTGACTCATAGAGACCCCATGTGTATAGCCAGAACTAATCCCCAAACCCCAAGTGAGGCTTTAAATCACAGAAGAGAGTAAAGACGTTACCATCTTCCTTTTTCTTGCCATTCTCCTTGTATTAATGCAGCACAGTTAAGGCTTTTCAGCTGGCAATCTGCGAAAACCCTTTTTCATATAGACCCTCTCCCCTGTCCTGTGCCTTGTCCAGTGTTTTGCACTGACCCTCAGCAAAGTGGGACATAGGATGATGGACTTGGAGTGAGGAGATCCACCCATATTATAGGCTGATTGTGAAGATCAAACGAAATAGCCTTGTGTGAAAGTGTTTGAAAGCTGTGAAGAAGTCTGAGGCTATCTATTGTTGTTGTACGTGGTTTATCCTGTCACAAACATATTGAGGTCTGAATTGTGTCTCAACCCACCAGAATATCCACATACTTCTCGTTGTGGTTATTCACAGGATTTTATAATAACACTTTCTATGACTTCATTGATAGAAATGTCCCAACTGATAGGGCTAAGGACAAAGCCCATGGTATGCTGTTGGGTGCCTCTCTCCAGGGTGACTTGATCTATTATTATGCCATACTTCATAAGTTTGGTTATTTGGCCAACACTGAATCTCTCGACTGTGCTACCATCTAGCCACAAGGCTTCATCTAATTTACCAGGTAATATGAGAGGCTTTGTTGGATGTCTTGCTGCCAGCAGAAGCACTGTGCTGTGCAGAATGGGGGTCCTATCAAAAAGGAAAAGTGATCATTTGTCATGACTCACTCTGGAGGGTGCTGTATAGCCTCCTGGTAATCATGGCTTCTTTGTAAGTGCTCCATAAGCCTGTGCCCCCAGCATTCCATCACCAGAGTGCCTGGTGAATGTGTGTGAACAAAGCATGCAGGCCACAGTAAGTCACTCTTGATGGCACATCTATGGAGGCTGGTGTGTTGCTATGATGCTGAACAGGTTTCAGTGGAACTTTCAGACTAAGACAGACTAAGAAGAAAGGCCTGGTGATCATCTACTTCTGAAAATCAGTCAGTGAAAACCCTATGGACCATAACAGCCCTATCTACAGCTAATTATGAGGATGGTACAGAGCCTGGCAGCATTTTGTTTAGTTGTGCACCGGGTGACTATGGGTTAGGGGCCGAATTGATGGCAGCTGACAACAACATTAAATACCACAGTAAATTGCTAGTGGTCTGTGTAATTCATCGTTTCTGAATCTACTATTGACATTTGGGGCCAGATCATTCCTTGTGCCAGATGTATTCTTCATGTGCATTGTACAGTGTTTAGCAGCACCCCTGGCCTCTATCTACTACATGCCAGTAGCACCCACTGTCAGTTGTGACAACAGAAAATATCTCTAGAAATTGGCAAGTGTCCCTGGAGGGCAAAATCATCCCCTGCTGAGAACCACTGGTCTAACTAAAGGAGAGAGGAGTTGAAATATGTAGAGCAATGATTACCCCCCTCTTAGTTATCTAGTACTGCTATAATAGAAAGACTACAAGTGGGTGGCTTCGACAAATGGAAACTTATTCTTTCTCAGTTTAGGGGCTGGAAGCCCAAATTCAGGGCACCAGCTCTAGGGGAAGGCTTTCACTCTCTGTTGGCTATGGAGAAAGGTCTGTGTCTCCTTTCAGTATCTGAAGGCTAGGCATTCCTTGGAGATCTACATGTGTCTTGACATTATTCTTCCCCTGGATCTAGGAATTTCTCTGAGCAGAGACACCAGGTCCAAAGGATACACTTTGCTCCTGGCTCTTCTTTCTTGGTGGTAGTCAGGTCCTGCCTTCTCAGCTCGCTTTTCTCTCTTGTAAATAAAAGCTGAATGCAGGCCACACCCCAGGGAAATTCCCCTTACACTGGATCAGGGCTGTGACCTGAGTAAACGTGTTGTATCCCACCTTAATCCCCTTACAACTGATTGGCTGATCACTTCATGGAGTGTGATTACATCATTATATAACTTCCAAACCACCGAGAATCATGACTTATCCAAGTTGACATATTTTTTGGAGGATACGATTCAATCCATGATACATACCCTCAACACACATTTTCTGTATTTGCCTTTAATATAACAGAGATTTTCCATCCTAATTGTATTTTTAAGGAGCTCTGGTGGCATAGTGCTTAAGGTATTTCACTGCTAACTAGAAGGTTCGTGGTTCAAACCCACCAGCCACCCCATGGAAGGAAGACTGGGCAATCTACTTCCATAAAAATTTACCCTCCCCAGAAACCCAAAAGGGCTTGCTATGAGTTGGAATTGACTCGATGGCCGTGAATTGTTTTTTTTTTTTTTTAATTGTATTTTACAGAGGTTACTATTCAAATGAGTTAGGATTCTTTGATTGTGCTCTGTCAGCATCTCATAATGTGGTCCAGAAGCATGTTTGGTGAATGAGATTATTAACTGGAGCACAGGTAACTGGGTAAGTAGTCAGTCCAGAAGAGAACAACTGGAATTGAACTTGACTCACTACGTGAGAAGATGTGATGGGATGTTCTCAGTACTGGCTTACAGTAAAGGAGCCTCTGGACTTTATTATTATGGTCTGGGGCAGCAAAACTAAGTAAAGGGGAATCTCTCAAATTCTTTTATTTTAAGTAATCATTCATGCAGGGAGGTTGGTGATCATAGGAGGCCACATAGGTGCTTTGTTCAGAAGTTATTGTTTCCATTAGAAAGAGTAATGATTTTCGTCTACCAGCAAGAATAAGCCTACGTTATCGTAAGTTGAGGATGAGGATAATGGGAAATATCCAACTTTACAAAAGTGTCTGGTTTGTACCCTAGGAGGTAATAGAAGTTGTAGGAGGTGAGTCAAGGCCTGTCATTGGATGTCAAACAAGAGATTAGTCATCATTATTATTTTCATTTTGAAAATGAATTCCCCAAAGGGGCCAGGCTGTGCTCTGCCTCTCGAAGGTATAATTTCACTTTAAAATGTAAGCCATTTTGAGATCATATGAGCACAAGAATGCATCCAGTTACAGAAAATGATTTCCCTAGCTTTCCTTGAAATAAAAAATAGTCCAACATGCTTAGGAAGTGGGAATTAGGGTGGACACTACGTTATTTTCTAGATGGATGACTGTACAAACTAAAGTCCTGTCGTCCAGTTAATGGTGAAAAATTGTCTATTTGAGAAGAGAATAATTGTCAAGGAGCATAGAGGCTAAGTCTTTTTTATTTTTTAACTCAAAATATGGGGGTTTGATATCAATTGCCTTTGGGCCTCCTGTGTGGTGGCTGGAACCTCAGCCAGAGAACAAGTTTCTTTGGGGCTGGAAAGGGGAGGCAGCTGGCCCAGACTGGCCTCTGGAACTTGACCTGTGGCTGCCACTCAACTGGATAGAGGTCAGGAAGTCCCATCCTATTGCTAAAATGGTCTCATGATCCCATGCCTTCAGAAATGAGTGTTTTCTTGCTTTTTAAAATTGTAAGTCTTTATTATGAAATAAGACATGGTACATTACATTGGGCAGATCTGCTGCAACCCCCCCACTGCCATAGAGTTGATTCTGACTCATAGTGATGCCACAGGTAAGAGTAGAATTGCCCCACAGGGTTTCCAATGCTGTACATCTTTTTAAAAATTATTTTTTAAATTGTGGTTTGGGTGAAAGTTTACAGAGCAAATTCATTTTCCATTCAACAGTTCATTCACATTTTGTTTTGTGATATTGATTGCAGTCCCCACAATGTAACAGCTCTCTTCTCACTTACTCCCTTTGGTTACTTTTTCCTTGTGTCCTTCTTTTCTACTTATTTCTCCCCTATGAGGTATCCCCATGTGAAAATGCTGCCCTTCTGATCTCCCATGGTTGATTATTCTAAGAAGTGTATCTACCTGGTGTAAATGTTCACCTTGTAGGTCTGTCTACAAGGTTTGGCTGGAAGCCAGGGGAGTGAGTTCAATTCCAGGTCCAAAGAGTGACTAAGGCCCATACGCTCGTGGATTTCACCAGTCTATCAGGCCAGTAAACATGGTCATTTTTATGATTTTGAGTTTTGTTTCACATTTTTCTCCCATTTTATCCAGGATCTCTGATTTTGATTCCTTTCCCAGTGGTTGGCAGTGATAGCTGGGCATCATCTATTTCTTCTGGTCTCAGGGTCATATAGGATGAAGTTTCCACGGTTAATGCATTTTTTATTTTCTTCACTCTTCTTTGCTCTGGTCAAGGAGAGACCAATTGTTGTGTCTTAGATGGTTGCTCCTAAGCTTTTAAGACCCCAGTTACTACTCACCAAAGTAGGATATAGAACAATTTTTTGTGTAATACGTTATGTTAATTGAGCTTGATGGCTATGGTCTCGAGCCTGTGGGCCCACCAAGGCTATAAATCTTTACAGAAGAAGACTGACTCATCTTTCTCCTGTGGAGCAACTGGTGGGTTTGAACCACTGACCTTTTGATTAGCAGCTGGATGCTTTAACCACTGTGCCACCTTATTGGCTGCAAAAGACCTCTTTAAAGTGTTAAAAAGCAAAGATTTCACTTTGAGGACTAAGGTGCTCCTGACCCAGGCCATATTTTCAATTGCATCATATACCTGTGAAAGCTGAACAATGAATAAAGAAGACTGAAGAAGAATTGATGCCTTTGGATTATGGTGCAGGCAAAGAATATTGAATATACCATAGAATTCCAGAGGAATGAACAAATCTGTCTTGGAAGAAGTACACCTAGAATATGCCTTACAAGTGAGCATGGCAAGAATTTGTCTCATGCACTTTGGACGTGTTATCAGAAGGGACAGTCGCTAAAAAAAGGACAT
The DNA here is from genome assembly GCF_000298275.1 of Orycteropus afer afer. Lineage (NCBI taxonomy): Eukaryota > Metazoa > Chordata > Mammalia > Tubulidentata > Orycteropodidae > Orycteropus > Orycteropus afer. Next base: position 2,106,280 of record NW_006921681.1, read on the forward strand.
CATGCTTGGCGAAGTAGAGGGTCAGCAAAAATGAGGAAGTTCCTCAAGGAGATGGATTGACACAGTGGCTGGAACAATGGGCTCAAACATTGCAATAACTGTGAGGATGGTACAAGACCAGGTAGTCATTTGTTCTGGGCCATGATGTTGTACATACGGTAGCTTGATGGCACCTAACAACAACAACATTAATTTCTCAGGGCTGCCATAACAAAGTACAAAAAAGTGGTTGGCTTATAATAATCGAAACTTATTGTCTCATAGTTCTGGAGACTGGAAGTCCAAATTCAGGGTGTTGGCAGGGGCATGTTTCTGAAGCTCTAGGGGGGGATCCTTTCTTTTCTCTCCCAGCTTCTGGTAGTCCTACATGTTCCTTGGCTGGGGCCAACATAATTCAATTTCTGTCTCCCTCATCATATGTGACTTCCCTCTGTATTTATCTCTATGTCTATTCTTCTCTTTTATAAAGACACCAGTCATATTGGATTAGGACCCACCCTACTCCATTATGACCTCTTGTTAACTTACTGATAACACTTTCAAAGATCCTATCTCCAAACCAGATCATGTTCACAGATACCAAGGGTTAGGACTCCCACATATCTTTGTGGGAACATAATTCAATCCATAGCACATATACACAGAAGAGCGAATCATACAAAAATGCAGCTCAGTGACTGATCACAAGGTGAGTACAAGTATGAAAGCCATGTAATTAAAGACTCGAGGGTGCCAACACCTCAGAAGCCCCATTGTACCCTCTCCTAACCGTTACCCACCTCCTTCCTAAAGGTATACCCTATCCTGACTTCTAACATGATAATTTAGTTTTGACCGTACTTTCAATTTTTAGTTTTGTAAGTGTTGGACCTACAGAGAAGTCGCAAGGCTTTAATGTGCACTTGTCTACCCTTCGCCTTGATAGACCCACTGTAATCATTTTGCATGTCTACTTTTTCTCATCTGAGGAATTCCTACATGATTAACTTGGAGCCAGGCGTTCGGGGCATCAGGTTATATACTCTGGCCAGTTTTCCATAGAGGTGCTCCATTTACTTATACTTGTCATTCTAAATGCCCATTTGAAGGTTCATGGTGACATGAAGAGGGTGATATCCCCTTAGATCCTCAAGTCTAAGTTCATTTTGCTGGGAAAAAATTATCGATCTATCCATCAATTAGTTTATTAATGTCTTTCTCCCTCCCTTCCTTTTCACCTTTCTTCTTTGCCTCTACTCTGGTTTCTGAATATAGTAAGCATCTGGCCAGGTATTGAAGATACACTGGTGAGCAAGATGAGCTTGGTTTTTGCCTTCACAGATGTTATCTTTTGGGTGTGAGGGGCGAGTCTGATGATGTACAGATACTTACAGAAGTGGTATTTAGGGAAGCACAGGAGGGTCCCTCACTCAATCTAGGAGGGTCAGGAAAGGTTTCCTTGCAGATGCTTACTTACTAGCTGCTGTTGAGTTGATGCTGAGAAATGGTGACCCCATGAGTGTCAGAAATGTGCTCCACAGGGTTTTCATTGGCTGATTTCTTAGGAGACCATCACCAGGCCTTTCTTCCCACGGTTAATGCATATTTTATTTTCTTCACTCTTCTTTGCTCTGGACAAGGAGAGACCAATTGTTGTGTCTTAGATGGTTGCTCATAAGGTGCTTCTTGGTAGACTCGAACCTCCAACCTGTCAGTTATCAGCTAAATGTGTTAACCATTTGTACCATCCAGAGACTCAGGTAGTAACCTCTAGATGAAAGAATGAGAAGGTATCATTCAGGGAAGGAAAGGGGAAGAGGTATTTCTCACCAGAGCTAGCACTATGAATTCATCTAATAAATGCATTGAACAAATATACACAGCTTTTTACAGAACCCAAGCAATCCAGCACAAGGACTGGAGGAGTGTGCATTTTGGCTGAAGTGATAACTGCCTTGGAGAGCTAGCTGTCTAGGAGATGGTGCAGAAGAGACAAAGGCAAGGGAGCTTGATGGAGGAAGAACATCCTGCAAAGAGAGGCCAGGGAAGGTTAGAGGAGCAGGTGAATGCTAGGCTGGGCTTGAAGCATTTGGCAGGATGGAGAAGAGGGCTGTCGTTCTGGGCTTGTCTAGACTTGGAAAAAACCTGGGAATCCCTTCTTAGACCTGCCTCTAGTATATTGTTTTGTGTTATCAGGTCGATTCTGACTCATAGCAACCCTATATGACAGAGAAGAACTGCCCCGTAGGGTTTCCTAAGCTGCTATCTTTATGGAAGCAGACTGCTACATCTTTCTCCTGCAGAGTGGCTGGTGGGTTTCAACCACTGACCTTTCAGTTAGCAGCCAAGTGATTAACTACTGTAGTATCAGGGCCAAGGTGTCAGCAGGATTCTGGTCCCTCTGAAGCTCCAGGGAAAGATTCTTTCTTGTCTCTTCCAGATTCTGGTCACCCAGACATTACTTAGCTTGTGGCAGCATCACTCCAGTCTCTGCCTCTGTCTCCACATGGCCGTTTGCCCACTGTGTTTCTGTATCCAAATTTCCCTCTTTTATAAAGACATCAGTCATAATGGCTTAGGACCAACCCTACTCCATGACTTCATGATACCTAATTACATCTGTAAAGACCCTATTTCCAAATAAGACCACATTCATAAGGGTTAGGACTTGGACATGTCTTTTTATGGGACACAAATCAATCCCTAACACTATACAGTTAGTACAAAAAGTCTTGAGTGCAGGTGGGGACTTTGAGTGGTTGAAAAGGAGGCCTGGGATGGATATCCCTTCCTTATTCAGGAAGAGAGGAGGAGACATTTGAAAAAGATGTGGAGTCCTACCTCAGCCTGTGTCTTTTCTCAGGAAGCAGGTTTTAGGATGTAGAGAGGCCACGGAGGCTACCTTGGCAGCCAGCACTGTCCTTGGTGTTCTGGGGAAGAGAATGGATGTAGAAAAGCAGCCATTCTCTTGAACCTTTGATTCCTGCTTTGGCCTCAGATGTGCTCAAATGAGATGTGTGGGAATATAAGGTGAACACTGGGGGAGAGATGCAGAGAAGTGGTGTTCACAGACATTGTTGCTGTTATTAGGTGCCATTGAGTCAATTTGTGACTCATAGCAACCCCAAATGAAAGAGTAGAACTGCTCTATTGGTTTTTCTGGGCTGTTATCTTTGTGAAAGGAGCTCTGGTGGCATAGTGCCTAAGGCATTTGACTGCTAACCAGAAGGCTGGCAGTTAAAACCCACTGCCCATTCCTTGGAAGGAAGGTTGGATGATCTACTTCCGTAGTGATACTGCCTCAGAAACCCAGGGAGGGGTCGCTGTGGGTCGGATCTGACTTGAAGGCAGTGAGTTTATCTATATAGGAGTAGATCACCAGGTCTTTCTCCCACAGAGCCACCAGGCAGTTTTGAACACCAAGTGGGTTCAAATCGCCAACCTGTCAGTTAGCAGTTGAATGCTTAACCATTGTGCCACCAGGGCTTCTTCATGTTAGAGGGAGCAAAGAGAAATGTGACCTGGAGCTTTAGCAAAGGTGAGCTGGGTCTTGGTGGCAGTCAGAGATGTAGTAGGGCTGGAGGCAGACAGCATCCTACACAGAGAACATGTGAATAAAGGTTTTTGTGTTTGTTGTTTTAATTGATATGAAATGGATACTAAGTAGAAGAATGGCAGGGATGGTCTTGGTTCTTTGTGGGGCAAGAGGAGATCAGCTTGTCTCACATGGAAGTTTCCAGAAGGGGAGGAATGGGGAATGGATCTGGATGGGTGAATGAGTCCAGGTGGCTAAGCTTGAGCCCCTTGACCTAAGCAAACCCTGTCAGGTGACTGGGTGGACACATCCTAGCCCATATATCACTACCAAACTGGAGAACTTTTGCAAGCCCATGGCTCTGTTCTGATTGTTTACATTTTATAAGGCATTGAGACCCCTTATGAATGGCTCTGATAGGAATTGGATTGCTAATAAATGCAAACTATAAAATATTCATTTAAGATGATTATTTTATGTTATTAAGAATGGGCAACAAAAAAAACAAAAAAAACCAACAACTTTCTGCTCACTTAAGGTAGAATCCATATCTATGTGAGCTATTTCACTAATGAAATATTTAACCTAATTTATAGCCCTTAAGTGACCCAAGGATAAATGTTATGATTTAGTGCTGGAGAGGAAAGCAAGGGAAATAAACAGACTTGTGAGGCCTCCTGTGGACACCCTCATGGGAAAGGAAGTCTTCCCTGGGTGAGGAGCCTTGAGGGGCTTGAGCCCCTTTCTGCTTTCACTGTGAGTCAGCAGGAGGGTGTTCATCCACTCACCTGAACTCTGGAAGGGATGGAGAGCACGTACCCTTTGTCAGTGTCCTGCCTTCTTCCCTTGAAGGCTGTTCACAGGCAGGAGAGGAGGGGGTCGCTGGCCGGTAAGCTTGGTTAGGCTACTTCCCTGCAGTCTCAGCCTCTGCACTTAAAAATTGGCGATAATTATCCTTCTTCACAGGGTGGTGTTGGGGACTCATCAGCAATAGCCTAATACCTTTGCAGAGTCAACCGAATCAGCTTGATGTTAGTGGCCCGGCCCTCTTACTTCATGGTGTGGTCCTGGTCTCAGCCTGCTGGTGGGTGTGATTCCAGGGGGAGTTTTGGTTACTTGTTGGCTGTTTGCTTTCGGCTATACTTCAATCTAGGCTGGTTTCTGTTCATTTTCCTCTTCTTCCTGCTTTCTACTTGTTGCCACCACCCTACCCCTAGTTTGGTACTGGCTTCCAGACTAAGGGAGGCTTTCTTATTCCCCCTCCTTGTCCCACCTTGGCAAGCTCAGAAGCCCACACAGCTCCAGTGTGGTGAGTCCTGCTTTCCTGGGCCCAGGGTAGGATGTGTGCTGTTGGGGTCTGGGGAGTTACCCACAGCCGTGATCCCCCTGAGGAGGGTTGGGAAGGGGTTAGAGGAAGCGAGGAAGCCAAGCCGTCCAGCTTGGGTCTTTTCTGGGCAGACCTGATCTGCCTGTGATGTGTGTGTGTGAGAGAGACAGAGAGAGACAGAGAGAGACAGAGAGAGAGAGAGAGAGAGAGGGAGAGGGAGAGAGAGAAAGTTAGAGAATGTGTGAAGGAGTGTGTATGTGTAAGTATGTGTGTGTGAATGTGTGTGTTTGTGTATATGAGAGAGTATGCATGTATATGTGTGAGAGAATATGCTTGTGTGATAGGGTGTGTCTGTGTGTGTGGGTGTGAGAGAGAATATATGTGTAGGAGTATTTGTGTGTGTGAGAGAGTACGTGTGGGTGCATGTGTGTATGAGAGTTTGTAAGTGTGTGTGTGTGTGAGAGAGAAGGAGAGACTGTGAGAGAGAGACAGAGAAAGAAGAGACTATGTGAAAGACTGTGAGAGAAGGAATGTGTATGTGTCTGTATGTGTGAGAATGTGTGTGTGTGTGAGAGAGTATGTGTGTGTATGTGTATATGGGAGTTTGTGTGTGTGTGAGAGAGAGGAGAGACTATAAGTGTGTGTGAGAGAGTATATGTCTATGTGAGAGTGTGTGTGTGTGAGAGCATGTGTGTGTGTGTGAGAAAGGGAGAGACTATATGTGTGAGGGAGACAATGTATATGTGAGAGCAAATGTGTGTGTGTGTGTGTGTGAGAGAGAGAGAGAGAGAGAGAGAGACAGGGAATGTGGATGAGAGAGAGAATGTGTGTATGTGTGTGTGAGAGAATATGTATGTGTGTGAGACACAGTGGGTGTGAGAGGGAGAGACTGTGTGTGAGAGTCTGTGTGTGTGAGAGAGAGAGGGAGAGACTGTATTGAGAAAGAATGTGTATATGTGTTTGAGAGAGAGATAGTGTAGATGTGTGTGTGAAAGAGAGAAGGAGGAGGAGGAAAGGAAGTGAAATCTTGGAGTCTCATCCATCCCCTGGGACCAGAGTCCAGACTCTTCTCTCCATACATCAGCTGTTGCAGGAAAGTTACCAGGACAGCTTGATAAATATTCAGATTGGGGTCTGGATGCAGAGCCATATTTGGGAACCATCACTGAGGACCTGGCTTAGCTGGGCCCTCAGCCCTCTGTGGCAGAGGACCTCAGGGCTGGGGAGGGCCACAGCTCTGGCCCATGATTCAAGGTCCTAGGTCAAGAGGCCTTGCCCTCTCTGGGCCTCTGTTTTCTCATCAGCACAATGGGAAGGGGGTGTGCTGCTGGGGGGCTGCTGAGGCACATCTGCTTCTGTCTTTGAGAGGCCAAAATTAGGATGGCTGCCCTTCCTGGGCCCCAGAGCCCTGGAGAGAGGAACCTGAGTGTCAGATCAGACAGCCAGGTGCCCTGGAGGTGAGGCATTATGGATGGGAGGAAGAAGCCCAGGTCTGAGCCCTTTTGGGCTGCTGGTTCCAGGAACAGGGTTCCAACTCAGTGGCCTCAGGAGAATCCCTGCCTGCCCCCCATTACCTCCCCAAGCTGGGACTGCTGAGGGGCCTTCTGACCTTATGTTTTTGCTTTCTCTGTTTTTTCTTCTCTTCCCTACATCCATCAGTGGGGTGGCTTGGCTACTTTGGGGTACACAGTCTGCTGCTATGATGGCCCTGCTGGAGGCAGCTGTGTGGCGTGCTGATGGGGGGCTGGGGTGATGGGAGGGGCATTCTGCTGATAGCAGAGCCCAAGTCCTCAGTGGTAGACCCTAGTTACTTCTCTTTATCGACGAGCTTCACAGTGGCTATGAGTGTGGCCTTTGTCCCTCTGTGTCTCTGCCCAGGTTTGCTGTTGGGCACCCTGTGCTGCAGTGGCCTGTGGGACCTGTCGGCTGGAGCCTCAGACAGGGCTGAGCGCCTCTGTCAGGGGCTGCTGGCTGGGAGGTAGTTGGGGTGCTGTGAGCTTGATGTCTCAGAAGTTCCAGGAGCAAGCACACAGGCTTATCTGTCCCTCTGGTGTGCAGTGACTGGAATTCCTGATCCAGGTTGAACCCATGAACTCATGTCAAAGCCAAGATGCAGGTCATTGCTGAGCTGGCTCTTGTGGTACCCTGAAGTCCTCTTGGTTGATGGAGCTGTGGGCTTGATTCTGCTTTTTGCCCAGCCCCTGGGTCCAGGGAGCAAATGCGGAGCCCTTGTCACTGTGTCACATGATGTCTGTTCCCTGCTGTCCCCTGTCTTGGGCTCTGGCTTATTGACTGGAGCCCAGAAGGCCTTTTCTTAGGGAACTCCCTCTTGAGTGGCAGACCCTGGGCCTCATGTCAAGATTCAGGAGCACTGTTCCCAGGAGATGTTGGGACATGTCTATCGGCCTGTGCCAGCATGGACAGAGAAGGGCCTGTTTCTATGGTATTCATCAACTGCTTCTGGTGTTGGTTTAAGTACTGGATGGGACCCAAGACTCCTGTTTTCTCTGGATTTGTCCTGGGGTAGATGTTCTCAGGTGTCACTAAGACCCACTGGCCTGCAGGACATAGCAGGACATAGCTGTTGGGAGGGCTTCATAGGTCCTGGGAAAACAGACTTGCTGGGCCACATTCTACAAGGTAATGTGAGTCAGGGCTAGAGCCAGCATCCAGCTTCCAGGGCTATGCTCCTAAGTCTGTGTCCAGAGATCAAGCCTCTTAACTCTCACTCTGACTTGGCCTATGTGGGCTGGGCTTGGCTACCATGGATCCTAGACACAGGTGTCACCTCCTCCAGAATCTTCTTTGGTCACTCCCAGGCTGAGTCAGTCCCCAGGGTAGTAGGGGACCTTTTTTGGAAAACAACCTGCCTGCTTTCTGATTTGTGTTGACTTAGTTGTTTGCCAAATGGACTTTGGATTCAGGCAGACCTGAGTTCAAATCTGAACCCCATTGCTTACCAGCCCTGTGATGCGGGCAATTTGCTCAATGCTTAATACGAGTTCCTGTTGCATTATCTGTAAAACAAAGAAAAAACTTAGCCTAAGAGTCTACAAGAGAATGCACGGGAAGCTCTTAGAATAGAACTGGGTCAGGATAGAGGCTCTTTATGTGTTAGCTTGGTGAAATGGAGGGCCCATGAAAATGAGGAAAACCCTTAATGAGATGGATTGACATAATAGCTACAATGAACTCAAACATATGTATTTCCTCTCACAGAGGCTTTCTGGACTCTGGGACTTGGAGGAAGAGTCCCAGCCTCAGCCTCACGAGCATGCTGCCTTGACTCCCTAGCCTCCCTTCTCCCTCTTCCCCTCCACCCTTCTCTTCTTCTTTTCCCTCTCTCCCTCCACCTCCCTTCCTTTTCTCCAATAATTGTTGCCACTAATTCTTCAACAGCCTGTGTGTCAGAGGTTCTTAGAGACACTCGGGGTATATAAAACCAGTTGCCATGGAGTTGACTAGGACTCATGGAGACCCAGGTGTGTCAGAGTAGAATTGTGCTCCACAGGGTTTTCAGAAGTAGATCTTTAGACCTTTCTTCTGAGGTGACTTTGGGTGGTTTGAACCTGCAACTTTTCAGTTAGCAGTCAAATGTGTTAACCATTTGCATCCTTCAGGGATGCTTGAGGCTTAAAGAGGTGGCATTTTACCCCAAGGAGAATGGGGACCTACCAGAGGTTTCTGAGCAGGGGTGTGATAAGTGCTTTAGAATGCTCACCTGGATGGTATCGTGGCAGGGGCAGTAGACTTTTGAGAGACTGAGACAGGGGAGTGTGTTAGAAGGCGATAGCAAGGGCCAGAAGGAGTGCATGGGGTGGAGGGCAGAGCAATATATGGTGGGCCGGGTTTCAGGTAGAAGCACCCAGATAAATCATTCCTGCATAGCTGAGTATGGTGTGGCAAGAGAGCCAAGAGGAAGGCTTCCCTGACCCTGTGCTTTTTTCCACAATGAAACAATGCTGGAACCATCATGACATTGCTATCAGAGTACCTGCCACTCACTTAGGTCATTGGGACAAAATCATGATGTTTCATCTCTCATTCTCAGTAGCCTCTTGAGGTAAGTAGATGCTATCCTCATTGTATGCACAAATCAAATGTGGCTCAGAGGTGTTACAGATGTGGTCAGTGATGGAACTAGGATTTGAATTTCAGGGCACGTGACTGCTGCCTCCCAGGGGTGGATCCAGCTCTTTGTAGTCTGTTGATTCCGTGTACATCCATTCTTGGTGGTGAGGGCAAGGATGGCTTTGCAATTTTCAGCTTCCACAAACAGGCAGAACCTTCCTTTGGGGTTTGCCTCTGCTTTCCCAGGCCCAAAACCACTCCATAGTGTACCCCCTTCCTGAGACTCTTCTTCAAATGGAAAACAATGAATACCTGGATGAAAGCATCAAGGAGGCTAGGCAGTGGGGCTGCCTCCCCAAAGCAAGGTCACTGATCTTGAAATATAGAAACCCAGTGTATTTGGCCTCCCTAAAAATACAGCTCTTAAAATTTACCCATCCATGTGGGAGGGGGGAGGCAGCGGGTGCGCGTTCTTCGGGGCCTGCTCAGCTAGGTGACAGGGGACTTTCTGGGCCTGTATGTATGTGTGTGTGTGTGTGTTTGTGTTGGGGGGGGGAAGGTGAGGCTCCGGCCTTGTTCTTGGCATTCTAGGGTGGCCCCCTCCAGCCCTTGTTCTTGAAATACCATCAAGAGGTTGTTACCTGCTAGATATCAGCACAGATGGAAGTCTGAATGGAAGCAGGGCCTTGGGCCAGGCCTTGGAAAAGCTGCAAACAACAGTTTATGTTTGGGGTGTGAGGCTAAAAATAGCCCAGAAGGCCTGAGGGGGCTGGAGCCGCAGTCAGCTGTGAACAATCTGGAGACAGGCTCCCTCTTCTTGGGAATCCCAACGCCCTCTAGAAATGTGAACTGTTCTCCTTGCCTGGGCCAGCCCACCCTGCTAGACATTGACTGTGACAGGGGAGAGAGGCTGCAGGGATGCAAGTGGGTGCAAATGAGCGACCTTGTGACCAAACGAAACCAGACTGGGGGTGTAAGTACCCAGCTTTCAATCTCAATGCAGGGAAACCATGTGCAGGCCCATCCCCAGTTTCAGAGCCTCTAGTTATTTCCAGTAACTCAACGTTTGATTTTGCTCCCAAAAGAGACATCTTCTCCATGGTGCCATAGCTAGGCTCCTGGCAAGGGTGGGCCTGCCTGAGACTTGGTATGGAGAGACTGCACCTAGAGGACCCCCTGCCTCTGAGGTTTCTGTTTCTCACCAGTGAGAGCAGAATCTTGTTTGAGAACCCTAATCTGGGACAATCTGAAGCCCCCTAGTGCATCCAAGAATGAGCTCCGGGGAGTTTATGAGCGTCGGGGGAAAGGTTTGCGCCACTGGATCTCTAGGTTCTTTTTCTGGAGAAAGAGTACACAGCTCTTTTCAGATTCTTAAATGCTCCTTGACTTGAGAACCCTAAATTAAATGAGCCTTACATTTTTTTCCCCCCCAGCTCTGATAGTCTCCAATCTTATTATTCTAAGTCAAGAGATTTTGAAAATTATCGGAGAATTCCTTGTCCTAACAGATACTGGGGATTTGTAAGATTCCACTCCCAGTCTTGCACCTGGTGGTGGTAGACAGTCTGACCTTCAGAGAGATTCCCAGCTGCTGCACTGGTCAGCTGCATTGTCCTCACGGCACCTTCTCTGAGTTGCTGAATGAGGGGACAGTTAGATAGGATGCATCAGTGACTGGAAAGGAGCCCTCGTGGTGCAGTTAACCACTCAGATGCTGACCAAAAGGTCGGTGGTTTGAATCCACACGCGGCTCTGCTGCTCTGTGGGAGAAAGGCCTGGTGATCGGCTCCTGTAAAGATTACAGTCTAGGAAACTGTTTGAGGCCATTCTACTCTGTGCTGTAGGGTCACTATGAATTGGAATCGACTTGATGGCACACAACAACGAGCAACTGGATCTCCTGCCTTATCGACCCCGTTTCTCTCACAACAGCCTTCACTTGAATGCAGCAAACGCCTGCTTCTAGGGTATCTACCATGTGGCCGTACCTCTGCATCTTTTCTTGGCTCATTCTCTTTGCCTGAAATGTTCTATCGCTCCCCACATCCCAATGCTGCCAGTATTCAGGGTCTGATCAAGGTCTTCCTTCTGATGGGGCCACAGCTATATGTAATCAGCCTCTCCTCCAAATACCTGTAGTGTTGAATTTTTTTCCATTAAAAAAAACCTAATTTTTTAAAATGATCATACAGTAAATGGGCTCTTTTTTTTTTTTTTTTTTTTGAGTGTGTGTGTGTGTAGTTCTAGGAGCCCTGCTGGTATTGTGGTTAAGTGCTTGGCTGTTAACCCAAAAGTCAGCAGTTCGAACCCCCAGCTGCTTCGTGGGAGAAAGATGCAGCAGTCTGCTTCAGTAAAGATTTACAGTCTCAGAAACCCTATGAGGAAGCTCTACTCTCTCCTATAGGGGCACTGTGAGTCGGAATTCAACTCGATGGCAGTGGGTTTGGTTTTGTCAGTGTGCAGTTCCATGAGCACATGTCTCAATTTGTGTAATCACCACAATCAGGATACAGAACAACTCCATCCTCCCCAGACTCCTCAGTGCAGTCCCTTTGTAGTCAGGCCCATCTCCCCAGGCCCTGGCAACCGCTGATGTGTTGTCCACCATGGCAGCTTTGTCTTTCAGAATGTCCAATAAATAGAACTGGATGGTACAGAACCTTTTGCAGCCGGCTTCTTTCAGTTCGCGTGATGCTGCTGAGATGCACCAGAGTTGGTGTGTGTCAGTCCTTTCCTTTCTGTTGCCGAGTACTATTCCATTCCCACAGTGCACTTTCTCTTGGTGAATTTTACTTTATTTTGTACAGGCCTGTCTTAGTTCCTTAATGCTGCTGGAACAGAAATGCCACAAGTGTGTGACTTGAAGGAACAGAAATTTATTTTCTCACATTTAGGAGATTAAAAGTTCAAATTCAGGGTACCAGTTCTAGCGGAAGACTTTCTCTCTTTGTCTTCTCTGGGGGAAGCTCCTTGTCTCTTTTCAGCTTCTGTTCCTCACTTTCTTGGGGATCTTCATGTGCGTGGCATCTATCTGCCCCCATCTGTGCTTCCTTGTTTCAAGGCCTGATCTGCCCTTTTTGTATCTCAAAAGTAATTGATTGGCTTAAGACGCACCCTACACTGACATGGCTTCATTAACATAACAAAGAAAACCGGCTTCCCAAATGGCATTTCATCCGCTGGTATGTTTTTTTTTTATTTTTATTTTAAGAGCTTGTTTTACATTCAATGTCATGCATACATTTAGTTTCATTCCCCATTCGCAATGTCCAACCCTGCTCCAGTCTCGTCCCCTCCCTACCCTGCAACCCTCCCCCTGTGCCCCTCATAATTATGCACTCCTGTTTGTCCTGCATTTCCTCAGTTTGAATGTTGGTCCTCTGGTGTCCCATGGTCTATTGCTCTAAGGGATGTATTGCCATTGAGTGTGTGGGTGTGGCATCCTGGGTTGAGTGGTCTGCGTGTACATCTTGTTAACTGTTGGGCTGAGACCCCACCCCTGGGGGTGAGTTTTATTCCAGGTGCCGAGTGTATTTCAGGGCCATATTATTGGGAGTCTCACCAGACTTCATCTGACCAGTAATTCTGGTCATTATTGAGTTTTTGGATTTTGTTCCATATTTTCCCTCCCACTCTATCCAGGATCTCCAGATTTGTTCCTTTCCTGAGTGATTGGCATTGGTAGCTGGGCACCATCTAGTTCTTTTGGTCTCGAGGGCCATCGTGTCCTAGGGCTAATTGCTTCTAAATGCCCTTGTTCTTTTTTTTTGTTGTTTGTTTTTTGCATTCTTCTTCACATCCAACTCTAGGAGACCATTAGCTGCATCTTAGATGGCTGCTTGAAAGCTTTTAAGACCCCAGTCATTGTTGTTAGGTGTCATCGAGTGGATCTCAACCCCATGGGACAGAGTAGCACTGCTCCGTAAGGCTTTCTAGGCTGTAATTTTTACGGAGCAGATCACCAGGTCTTTCCTCTCGTGGAGCTGTTGGTAGATTTGAACTGCCAGCTTTTTGGTTAGCAGCTGAGCGCTTAGCCACTGTTCCACCAGGGCTCCTTCCACAGGTATAGAGGTTAGGATTTACAACATATATTTTTTGCGGGGCACTATTCAATCCATAATAATATCCTGTGTCCAAAGGCTCTGGAGAGCAGGGTTGGATTTATTTTTATAACTGTTCAAGTGCTATGCAAATAGTAGGGATTGAACAATTTAGTGAGTGAATGAATGAATGAACCACAGTAAACTGACATGAAAGTGAAATTAATTTTATAGAACTTTGGTATTTTCTATATCCTAAGAATTCCCTAATAAGCATAATTCTCAATTTCCTGAATTAAAAATAATTAATTTCCCCTACATTCTTTTAGTAGCAGAGACAGGAGAGAAGAAATCAAGGTAACCTGATAACAGGAATTCTTCTGTCTACCTAGACACCTTCCCATGTCTCTTTTTTCAGTAAGCATCTCCTGGGCTAGGTCTCAGGATCCAGATGTATCACCCCTACTGTTTTATCCCCCTCTGCTAATAGCCCTGGGGGGCCCTGAGCCAGGCCCTTTGTCGGAGTTGTTTCACTCTTTATACCTCCAAGCAAGGATTTTCAGCAATAGACTGGGCTCCAGACTGAAAGACTGGAGTCTTGGGTTGTGATCTGGGCTCTGCCAGTCCAGCTGTGTGACCTTGCTTAGGTGGCTTTCCCTCTCTGGTATTTCTTCTCTTTTTCAATGTTAAAAAATGCTTCATTTAATTAATTCTTTTTTTTAAACTTTAAAGTAATAATTGCCCTTGATGGAAAATCCACAAAGTACGTAAAAGGAGTAATAAGGAAAAAATTCCAAATGGTAGGTGGTGGGCTCCCACCTACCAAGGACAGAAGTTGTTAATATTTTGTGTATTTCTTTCTGCCTTTGAAAAATTATTTACTGAGGTGTGTATGCATACACATACACATATGGAGCTCCAGTGGTGGAGTGGGTGAAGCGTGGCAGTTCAAACCCATCAGCTGCTTTGTAGGAGGAAGATGAGGCAATTTACTTCCATAAAGATTTACAACCTTGGAAGCCCAGTGGGGGTTGGTGCAAAATGGGCATAGAGGTGGCATCTTCTGACCTCCTCTAATTTAACAAGAGGAATACAGAGTCACCATCAGCAGCCCAAGGCTTATTCCTATGAGGCCAGACATACCGCCACCCTCCAACCTTTTTACTGATTTAATACCAGCCTTCCTTCCCATGGCACACCCTATCTCTCTGCTGGGTTTGATAATTCATTGTGATGGCCACACAGAACTCACAGGCAATACTCAAGATTGTAGGATTTATTAGGAAAGTAACAGGTTACAATTTAGGCTCAGGAACGCACTCAGAATACCATTCTTTGATCAGGACAGTCTCCCCTCTGCTATGCCCTCAGGTACCCCTCCCTGGCCCTTGGCCTCTCCACCTGGCCTCTGCCCTGCTCAGGCAAGTGGTACAAAGCTCTTTTAGCTCTGCCAATAGGTAAACCTACATACACCCCACTCCACCAGCAAGCCTCTTGCCCAAAGGCACTCAGCTTTCTCGCACTGTGGGGTGGAAAGCCCGCTGCGCTGTCTCATGCCTCTTGGTTTCTTAGCCGATCTCTGCTGGGTTGTCTCTGGTGGGTCATCTCTGCCAAGGAGGTCCAGTGCAGGGATCTCAGGTCCAAGGATGTGCAACACTTCACCTCCAGCTTTTCTCTCTTGATGACAGTGAGATCCCTTTTCTGCCTTTAAACCAAAAAAAAAGCAAAAAAACAAAAAACAAAACTCATTGCCTTTGCGGCGATTCTGACTCATAGTGACCCTCATTGGGTTTCCAAGGCTATAGATCTTTATGGAAGTAGATCTTTATGGAAGTAGATCACCCTATCTCGCTTCCACGGAGCAGCTGGTGGATTTGAACTGCTGCCCTTCTGGTTAGGAACCAGATGCTTTATGCACTGTGCCACCAGAGCTCCTTTTCCTGCCTCTCGGAAGGCTCATTTTAAGTCTAGCAGAGTGACAGAACTAACCAATCCCAATATCAGAGTTCTACACACCTTACCTTAATTGCACAGTGCTGCCCAGTAATCTGGTGGGAGTTACCAAGAACATGGCTAGAAAAGCCATACCAAGTAATTCACTTTGTTGTAGTCACTACAAGCTGGAATCAACTTGATGGCAGTGGATTTGGATATATATAATTGTTGGGTGCCATTGAGTCAATTCAGACTCATAGTGACCCCATGTGACATAATGGAACTGCACTGTAGGGTTTTCTTGGTGGTAATCTTTACAGGAGCAGATTGTCAGGTTTTTCTCCTGCAGAGTTGTTGGGTGGATTCAAACTGCCAACCTTTTGGTTAGCAGCTGAGTTCTTAACTCTTTACATATGTATATGTATATATATATAT
>NW_006921681.1:2121787-2123858 GCF_000298275.1 Orycteropus afer afer
CAATCCCACCAGTCAGTCCTCAGAAGGAAGGTTGGGCAATCTACTTCCGTAGTGATACTGCCTCAGAAACCCAAGGAGGGGTTGCTATGAGTTGGGTCCGACTCAACGGCACATAACAACAACAACAACATATACATACATTTGAATTATGGCCTTGCTGAAGAATATTGAATATACCATGGACTGCTAGAAGAATGAGCAAATCTGTCTTGGAAGATGTACAGCCAGAATGCTCCTTAGAAGCAAGGATGGTCATACTTTGTCTCTTTACTTTGGACATGTTATTGGGAGGAATCAGTCCTTGCAGAAGGACATCATGCTTGGTAAAGTAGAGGGTCAGTGAAAATGAGGAAGACCCTCAAGATGGACCGACACAGCGGCTGCAGCAGTGGGCTCACACATACAAAGACCATGAGGCTGGTGGAGGATCAGGCAGTGTTTTGTTCTGTTGTACATAGGGTGGACTCAACGGCAGCTAAAAACGTTTTGTTCTTTATAAATGTACAATTTGGTGACATTCATTATGTTCATCATGGTGTGTAACCACCACCACTATCCATTTAGAAATTATTCCACCACCATTAATAGAAACTCAGTGCCCCCTAAGCAAAGACTCCCCTTTCATCTTCCCTCCTACCCCTGCTTACTACCAATACACATTGGTCTGAATACATTTCCTATTTCATGTAAGTGGGGTCATACAATATTTGCCCTTTTGTGACTGACTTATTTCACTCAGCATGATGTTCATCCATGTTGTAGATTATCAGGAGTTTATGCCTCTTTATGGCTGAGGAATATTCCATTGTGTGTATGTACCACATTTTGTTTTTCCATTCATTTGTTGATGGACATTTGGGTTGTTTCCACCTCTGGCTATTGTGAGCAGTGGCACAATGAACATTGGTGTACAGGTTTCTGTTTGTGTTCGTGGTCTTTATTTTCTCTGTTAAGCTTTGAAGCAGAGGCAAATTATTTACACAGTTTCTTCAAGCTCTGAAAGAATATGATTTTATGACTAGATTATTTCAACTCCCACACTTGTACAAACACAGACCAGAAGGGTTTTCTAATGAACTGGTTTTCATTTTTTTAATAAAATGTAAGTTCCCTGCTTATTAATGCATATGCTCATTCAACAAGTATTTATTAAATTCCTACAGTGTATCGGTTTTAAAGATGAGAGTTTTAGTGGTTATAGGAAGTTCTATCTGTTGCCTTTATATTTATTCTTTAAATGAACAGAGGAGGTGATGCATAAGTCTGTTATTGTTGAGGGTCCCTGAGTGGTGCAAATGGTTAATGTACTGGGTTGTTCACCATAAGTTGAAGGTTCAAGTCTACCCAGAGGCACCTCAGAAGAAAGGCATGGAGATATACTTTTGAAAAATCAACTGTTGAAAACCATGTGGAACACTGTTCTCC
Organism: Orycteropus afer afer; assembly: GCF_000298275.1. Taxonomy (NCBI): domain Eukaryota; kingdom Metazoa; phylum Chordata; class Mammalia; order Tubulidentata; family Orycteropodidae; genus Orycteropus; species Orycteropus afer. The sequence continues at coordinate 2,123,213 of NW_006921681.1, forward strand.
TCTGACCACACAGGGTCATCATGAGTTGCAGTTGACTTGACAGCTATTGGTTTTGGTGGTGTGATTGTGGTCATTTTCTGCATCACTCTCATTTTCCTTCTGCCTCCATTCCCGGGGTCACCAGTTTCTTCTTGTGTTCTACAGATGAATATCCTTCTGACTGAACATCTATGTGCCCCAGACACATGGGTTATTGTGGTTGGGCCTGAGCTTGACACCTCCTGCTTTCTTGAGCATCTCTTTCATTTTACCCCCAGCAGAGTAGAGAGTGAGGGACTCACTGGAAGTTGCTATTTCTCCAAAAGGCCTTTGATGCAGAATCAGGCTCAACTAGGTCCTTTATTAAGGAGCTCTGGTAGCATAATGGTTAAGTGCTTGGCTGTTAACCAAAGGTTGGAAGTTTGAATCCACTAGCAGCTCCTGGGAGAAAAGACTTGGAGATTTTGTCCTGTAAAGATTGTGCCATCGAGTTGGCTCTGACTCATAGTGACCCTGTATACAACAGAACAAAACACTGCCCAGTCCTGTGTCAGCCTCACAATCCTTGCTATGCTTCAACCCATTGTTGAGGGCCTTCCCCTTTTTTGCTGACCCCCACTTTACTAATCATGATGTCCTTCTCTACGGAATGGTCCCTTCTTTTTTT
>NW_006921681.1:2141546-2161367 GCF_000298275.1 Orycteropus afer afer
TCTTCTGGCAGTCCATTGTGTTTTAAGTATTCTTCACCAACACCACAATTCAAGAATATTGACTCTTCTTTGGTCTTCCTTATCCATAATCCAGCTTCATATACATATGAAGCAATTGAAAGTACCATAAAGCAAAAACCAAACTCACTGCCATTGAGTCGATTCTGACTCATAGTGACCCCTTTTGGATTTCCGAGGTGGTAAATCTTTACAAAAGTAGATTGCCCAGTCTTCCTTCCGTGGAGTGGCTTGTGGGTTTGAACTGCCAACCTTCTAGTTAGCAGTTAAATGCCTTAGGGACTATACCACCAGAGCTATGGAAGCTTGAAAACACTTGGAAGAGGAAAGGAGGCATCTACTTCTCAAAGAATTGGCCAGTGAATACCTTTAAAGATTACAGCCTAGGAAATCCTATGAGGCAGTTCTGCTCTGTCCTACAGGGTCACTATGAGTTGGAATTGATTTGACAGCCCTACCAACGACAGAAATTATAGGTCCGCTATTGACCTGATACAATGGCTGCAACAATGGGCGTAAACATATCAACAGTTATAAGGACAGCACCAGACCATGCAAGTTTTTGTTCTGTTGCACATAAGGTCACAATGAGTCAGAGCCAACTTAATGCACTTAAGCACAACAACAGGTCCTGTATGCAATTATCTTGGACTTACTCCTCCAGGCAAGAGGTCTTGATTGGCGAGGCTCTTTAACAGTCTCAGAAGCATCTTTGGTGGTGGATGGCAACAACAATAGCTTTCTTTTGTCCTGCCTTTGATGGTTTGCAAAGTCTCTGCCCATGTCCCCTTGTTTGGTCCTCCCAGCTCTGGGTGGGTGAGTTCCTGTCCAGGTTGTGCAAGTGTTGAGGAAGGATTGGTTGCTAGGACCCATCTCTTGACTCATAGGTCTTTAAACAGATTCTGTTGAACGAACTTTTAATGATCTCAAATGGGTTTAGCAGTAAGGTGTCATGGAGACAACAAATGAAAACCCAGGTAAAGGCAACTGCAGTGAAGTATTGGTTCTGCTCACCAGCAGCCAGCGCTTGTGTTGTGGGGAGCGTGAGCATTTTCTGCTGCCTGCGGGCATACACTGAGGAGGCGCAGTAGCATTTTATTATTATTTTTACCCCAGAAAGAACAGCTAGGGATGAGATTCACCGAGGACTCTTGTCCCCATCTGGAGACTCCATAGTAATTTTATAAACATTCCCTCTCCTCCCAAATCTTCCCCCTACAAACCAAATTTATACCACCAATTATATTACACTAGCCAAAGGAAACTGAGAAAAAGGCTGCTTTTATAGATGTCTCTTCAATAGCTAACAATATGGTCTCAATAACAAAAAGTCAACGTCCCCTTCTTCCAGTCACGTAGCTGGTGTAATCACTGAGCGTATATCTGTAAGTGACGGTTTGTTTCCCATTGTTGGGGTCAAAGCCATTCTGGGAGTAATTTCTTGGATTTTATGCCCATCTTTTCCCTTCCTGGCCATTAAAGCTCCCAGCCTCTTCTGGTGTCATTTTACCTTGAGAGAAGCCCGCTGGAATACTTGACCCAAAGCCCTGGCTCTGTTATCTGAGCTCCACAGCAGGGAAGCTCAGATTACCTGGGGCTCAGAATTGAGGGCACAGGAATGGGAAAGTGTATTAGAGATTTAGGAGGCTGCTCTGGAGTTTGGGAAGACTGCTTCATCCTGGCACCAGAGTAGCTGTTCCCTCAAGCTCTGGGGACTGCTGTCTTGGCCTGAGGGTCCTTAGTGGGTAGAGCCGAGCCTTGCATACCTTTGGTGCTGTTGCTGGCGGTAAAGACTTGGTCAGGAGTGGTGAGGTGAGGCCCAGGGTCAGCATCACTGAAGAATCACAGTTTCTTGCTGCTTCAACTCGGTTTTCCCCTAAATTGTGGATGCCGTTGAGTTTCTGGCTTACCTGGAGATAGGGATGGTCTGGGTGGTCTTAGTGGTCCAAGCCTTCATCTTTGACTTGAGCAGCCTGTGTATTGGTGTGCTGGGAAGGTTTAGAAATAGTTCTTGGGGCATGTGTTTCGATTACCAAGACCTTCCAAAGGACTAATATTAGGCTGAGTTTTAGGATTTAGGCTGTGTGTGCAAATTCACACAGGGAGTGGACATACATGGGTTGCAGCAGGTCACCAGTGGTGCAGGACACTGGTGACGAAGCCCCCACGTGAGGAATACAGGTAGAGTGGCATGCTCTCTGTTAGCATACTTCTGCAGTGGGGCACTAGCTGCCCTCTAGGCTTCTGGATGGGAAAATGTTTCATTGTCAGAAATGCGGCAGAACTGTTCCCATATAAAGAATCACAGCATAAGTGATGAAAACATACGCCAGAGTCTGTTTGCTTTACTATCAAGTAAACATGGAGAAATCCTCATCAACATAGAAAACAGAAAGCACAGAAGCACTGGGAGCCCTTTGACTTTGACCTTGAAAAGAAATGATTTCCTGAGGAAATCCAGTACCACTGCATTCAAGCACCTTTATTAAGGATTCCTTTATTAAGGAGCCCTGGTGGCACAGTGGTTAAACACCTGGCTGCTAACGGGAAGTTTGACAGTTGGAACCCACTAGCCGCTCTGCAGGAGAAAGAAGTGGCAGTCTGCTTCCTGTAAAGATTACAGCCTCGGAAGCCTATGGAGCAGTTCTACTCTGTCCTATAGGGTTGTTCTGAGTCGGAAGCAACTTGACAGCAACAGGTTGATTATGGCCTGGCCTCACCAACCACACTGATAGTGTTACACTGAGGGTCTTTGTAGTTCTATTCCATAGGAGTGTTTTTTGCTGTACTGTCTTGGAAGTCAACAGCCTGCTTCCCTTCTCCTTTCCAAGTATAGTAGATGTGATTCCTGAATTAATTTAGGCTCAAACCCCAGAGTGGCCAGCAACGATGGTTTACTCATTTAGGGGACCCTTTGGGGGTTGACTGAGCAGATGCTGGCACACTGGGCTTCCCATGTTTCCAGGAGAGCTGTGTCAGTATTACCAGCAGAAAAACAACCATCTTTTATAACTGTTCTGAGTTCTGAAATAATTCATTCTATAATCAGGAGTGTAGATTGGAGCCAATTAGAGCTAAGAGTATATTACAAAACATATACAAGCAATAGGTAGGTAGGTAGGTAGGTAGGTAGATAGATGATGAATAAACCAGTTGCTGTTGCATTGACTCTGACATGTGGTGACTCTATGTGTGTCAGAGTAGAAACCTGCTTCATAGGGTTTTCAATGGCTGAGTTTTTGGAAGTAGATTGCCAGACCTTTCTTCTGAGGCACCTCTGGGTGAACTCGAGCCTCCAATGTTTTGGTTAGCAGTCAAGTGCATTAACTGTTTGCACCACCCAGAGACTCCAGATGATCCATCAATTGATAGATAGATTAGCTAGCTAGCTAGCTAGCTAGATGCATCAATTGATAGATAATTTCCTACTGGCCCATGCTAAAGGCTTAGGGGTTAGGGCCCTCTGAGTGGTCCCTCAGGATGCTCTCCCTATATCTGTCAGAGCAGCAGGGGCTGAACTGAGGCTGCATGGCCATCAGATCCAGTTGCCAGGACGTGGCATGGACTGGAGGTGACCTGCAGGGAGCAGCCTGGATGCTTTGCTTTGTGTAACTCTGAGCTTGGGGCTTGCTCTAACCAGGCTACTGTCAGGGCCAGGTAGACCGCCTGCTCTGAGCTGGGGAGCCCCTGATCACCCCCTCTGGGTGCAGGCTACCTTCCCCTTTCATGGGCCAGCAGAGCGCCTCTCCTTATCTCCAGGCTCGGCCATGATGGTTGCGTGCTGCTGATGCATGGGCCGTTGGCGCCTGCTCGCTGCCTGCTCTGAACCCTTCTTTGTGCTCTGGGTTGAGGAGTAGGTGCAGTGCCTGCCCAGATGCCTGGCTGACACGGCGGACCCAGCAGAGGAGCCGGTGGTGTCAGAGATGCTTCCAGAAATCCCTTCAGGGCAATCAGGCCTTGCCAAGTGGAATTGCTCTGCATTTACACACAGAGCCTCTGAACGTGGCTGTGATGGATTGTGTGCTGGCAGGGCCCTGACAGTGAAGAATGGGGCCGTGCGATGGAGCACGAAGGCACGGGGTGTGCTGAAGTCGAGTCCCGTGCCTGAGCTGCTGCCAACAGTGGGTGCCTCCCCCGACTGAGAGTGGAGGCAGACAGAAGGGCACTCCTTCCTCAGCCTTGCTCTTTGTCTCTCTGTTCCCTCTGCCTCTCCAGCTCTCCTGTGACTATCAAACATGCTGTCCTCCTCTCTCTCTTCCACGTTTCTCTTTGCTTCTTTATTACTAGATTTATAAACCACCTGATGGATGGGTGAACAGGGGCAGGAGGGAGACAGCATGAAGGAACACAAGGAAACTTTTAGAGTAATAGACATGTTCAGTATCTTGATTGTGGCAATGGTTTCACAGGGATATACATGTATCAATAGAGGAGCAGTGGTAGAATTCTTGCCTTCCATGCAGGAACGCCAGTCACCACCAACCCCTCAGTGGAGGTTTGCGTGTTGCTGCAATGATAAACAAGTTTTAGTGGAGCTTCCAGACTGAGGTGGATAAGAAAAACCTGGAAATCTACTTCTGAAAATCAGCCAAATAAATAGCCAAACTACAGATCACAGTTTTCTATCTGCAGCTGATCATGGAAATGGCACAGGACCCGGCAGCATTTTGTTTCATTGTGCGTGGGGTCTCCATGAGTCAGGGGTAACTCAAAAGTAGTTAACAATAATGACAACATACTACATGTGTCAGATGTATCAATTGTGCACCTTATCTATCTGCAGTTTGTTGTATATACCTCAATAAAGCTGTTTTAAAAAACCCTATCCGGTTGGAGTAGGAGAACAATAAAGAAATGTTTTTGAATACTTAGTTTTTAGATAGTCTGTACTCTGTTTCCCTATAAAATAGAGGAAGGCTGGGGCCTTTTATTTCTGGGGTTCTGGAACTTTAAGGTTGTTTATTAACAGCCTCAACAACTACTGTCTTTTAGGGAGCAGTTTCATCTGCATGACAAACCTATGAAATAACTACTGTATTTGTCTCCATCAACTGAGATGAAATGAAGTGACTCACCCACGACCATACAGCCAGTCACTTCCAAAGTTCTGCTTCAAACCCAGCTTTCCAGAGTGTGATTTCTTCTCTACTACCAATTATGGAATGGGGTCATAAAATACTACTTGGAGCAATCAGGAGAATATGTTGGAAGTTGATTGTCACCTAACCTTTAGATTTGGTTTGAGTTGAAGAAAAGATGGATGGTCTCTGCTTTTACTGCTCATGGGTGGTTGCCCCTTTGCCTCTCCTTGCCACCTCTTCCTTTGCCAGTATTATGTGATCTTTGCTGGCTGTTGAGAGAGGCTAACAGAAAGGATTTAGGACAATTCTGACAATGAGTATTGAGTGGGGCCAGTATTGTGTAGGCTGGCTATGCAAAAGGGGACATTAGGAATGAGATTTTTATCTTAGGTTGGCCCTCTAATTTGTCTGGGATGACACAAAGCAGCCTCTCTTTGAAAAAATCAAATTCTGTCAAATCATGGTTTCCAAGGTTTTGGACTAGGCAAAATTGCCTTGGCAACTTCTGAAATTTCACAGATGTAAGATGGCCCCAAGTGGTGGGTCTTTTTTTTTTTTGGTCATTACCTTTTCTCTATTAGATTGGATGGTATTTATTGGCCATATACCTGCAGTACTTAAAAGAAGAGTTAGCTTTGTTTGAGGTTTTGTATGTTCTTGGTGAATATTAATTAAGAGTATAATTCCTTCAGTAGAAAATGATCTACAGTAGAACTTCCACTGAAGCTGTGGACTAAGCAGATGTGGGAATTTCTCCTCTCTCACTCTAAACCCATAGAAATGTTGGATAAGATATAGTCACAGCAAAAAGCATAGTGGAATTTAAAAGCAAGACTGGGAGATTTCCAAGTGCCAGAAATGAAGGTGAAATTTAGAGTTGAAGTTTAGTGAACTCACATGGAAAAAAAATTAGGGGACTCTCAATGAAGATAAGCTCTTAGGCAACAATTACAAAGCAAACAAGAAATTCACTGCTGTGGGAAAGAATCAACAAATAGTGTCAAATGGAGAATTCATGTCTAATGAACTATAGATAATAGAACAGTCAGAGAAAGATATTAGATCAAATATGTTTAAAATATTTGAAGAGGTAAAATAATGAATAAAATCCAGGAAACATAATGGAATAAAATGTGGAAAACAGACACCTAAACATAATAATCACTTAGAAATTCTAGAAATAAAAATATATAGTATATGGAATTAAAAAAATCCAACTCCTAGTAGATGGGTCAGTCAAAAGAAGAATCTCACTGCTGAAGAAAGGTTTAGTAAACCATAAGATAGATAGTGTTGAGGAAATCATCCAAATGTGACTCAGAGAAGTAAATGAAAAATAGAAAGTAATATGGAAAATATAAATGAGAAGGTCCAACACATATCTAATTGGGGTCAGAATGAGAAGATGGAGAGAATGAGGAAAAGGGATGCTTGGAAGAAGTAATGACTGAAGGAATGAAGAAAGATATGAGCCCCCCACCCCAATTAAAAATGAACACAATTTTCAAGCAGAATAATAATGAAAATAAATCTACATGTGGACACATCATGATGAAATCAGTTGACATCAGAGATAAGGAGTTATCATAAAAACCACTAGGAAAAACAACTACGGTAAAACTTCATTATTTGGGTAAATACACAATGGAGAAAATTCAGAATAGGAGTTGCTTTCTGTATGTTAGTATGCCTTACTAAGAAAATTAGTAGGGTCAATATGGTCCTTTTTGTAAGTCTGCACTAGCAATGTGATGCTGGCCTTTACAAACAAAAATGTGTGTGTGTGTGTCTGTCCCCATTGTTCTATGAAGTATTGTTCACCTGACATGTTGTAAGTGCTGTGTCTGTTCCATGAATACCTTTTGGGGATAAGCTTTCAAACATGGGCTGTGGGCCTGGGATCCTCTTGACAGGTGCTGAAGAACACAGAAATGTGATCTTTCCAGGGTGCTTACCTCCTATTAATAAAGGAAAAAAGCAAACGAAATTAGTCTTGGGAAGTAAAGTGCCATATGAATCAGCTTTCCTCACTGTGAAAACAACTTGCTAAGAATTTATAGATCCCCTAAGTTCTGCTGATTTTTTATATTGTTTACTTTCCTCTCCAAAATATCAAATAATTCACAGGTGGTAGGTATGGTGGCTATGTGCATAATTTGAAATGAGAAATGGACAGCAAGAGAAATTTCCTTCTAGGGGGTCAGTGCTGGGGTGACTCCCTAAGACTAATGGTGCTGGATTAATAACCCAGGGCTGCTTCAATATTCATAGCCTGTTCCCTCTGAAGGCTGGGATATTTCCCACTTTTATGTCCTGCACAAAACTGTAAAGCAAAGATGGTTTCATTGCAGCTATGTGCGTAATGAGATGTGCAAGAGCCGCTCCTGCCCATTAATCAGCGTTTGGGGGAGGCTTCTGGAAGCCTGACCTATTGCTGTAGAAGCTGATCTGAATGCAATGATTTTTCCCAGTGGGAGTTGATGCTGCAGGACCCGAGAGCTGCCTCTGGTGGCCTGGGGGCCCTGGCCATGAAGTTTTGTTGCAGAGAGCAGGGAATGTCCAAATCTCCAGGGTGCACAGGCACATAGCTCTGATTTGAAATTAAAGGGCTGCAGAGCCTTGGAGGGAGCAGTGGGATGTTAGGTTTGCAGCAAGTCCATCTGTTCTGGGGTCCATCTCCTCAGCCCTCTCACCTCACTGGGGGAGGAGTGCTTAAGGTGTTTTTGTATGCCAGGCAGTGGTCTAGGTGTTAGGCAGATATCCAAATAACTAAGACATTGCCTCTACATTCAGGATACTCCCAGGGTAGTGGCAGAGACAGAGATCCAAACAGATGATTTCAGTGAACTGGATTGAGTTTACTGAGGTGGAAGAGATTTGACAAACATATAATTGAGTACTTTGTACCTGCTTTGGGGTGGGTAAAGGTTGAAGGGGGTTATGGTCAGGGAAGGCTTTCTGGAAAAACAGTGTGTGAGCTAAATCTAAGGAGTAATTAAGGCAAGAGCAGGTGAAGAAGGGACCATGTGCACACAATTCTGGAAGTGAGACCTGCTATCATAGCGTGTGTAAGGGGCTGAGCCAATGCAGTTAGTGGGCCCTGAACAAAAGGGGCATGTCTAATGAGGGCGGGACCCATCTCTGTGAAGATTCTTGGACTTAATCATGCTATTCTTATACATCCACATGCATGATTCATATAGACCAGGGAGGCTGCGCTGGGGAAGGGAAATGGCTCAGGATAGCAGTTCTAGGTTTCCTACTTCATTGTGGACCCCCCTGGTCTGAATTCAGACTAAACGAAGATGATATAATTAGTTTCAAAAGGTTTTCGATACCTCAGTTGGTGGTGTTCTTGATGTTAGGTGCCATTGAGTCAGCTCCAACTCATGGGGATCTCATGTACAACAGAACAAAACATCCTGTGCCATCTCCACGATCACTGGTATTCCCACCGTACACTGGGTTGAATATTGCCTACTCTCCCCTTCACCAATTCATGTCTTTCCTACAACCTCAAAATGGGACCTTATTTGGAAGTAGGATCATTGCAGATATATTTACTTCATTAACATGAAGCTCACTGAAGCACAGTGGGCCCTAACCTAATATAACTTGTGTCCTTATAAAAAGGAGAGAAGAGGCACAGAGACAGACACACAGGAAGAAGGCCTTGTGATGACAGAGAGATAGGAGTGATGAGTCTATAAGCCAAGGAATGCTAAGAATTGCCAGCAACACTAGACGTTAAGAGAAAGGCATAGAACAGATTCTTCCCTACAGCTTTCAGAGAGAGCAGGGTCCTGCAGTCACCTTGATATCTGACTTCTAACCTAACTGTGAGAGAATAAATTTTAGTTGTGTTATGTCATCCAGTCTGTGGTAATTTGTTACAGCAGTCCTAGGAAACCAATACAATAGGGCTTTCCAATAACAGGAAAATGGGGACTTTGGGGAGAATTTCTTAAACTTTTGACTCAGAAATTAAGGGCAATGTCATTTATCCACCATGCCCATTTAGTTCAGTAAACAAGGGAATGAGCATGGGCTGGAGTCATCAAGACTGTAACCAAGATGAAGTGTGTTCTGGGGCTGGGAGGAGGATTGGTAAGTGCCCCTGTTTTCTGACTTGAACTTTCTGGCCACTTTAATGGTTCTTCTCAAAAGGTCTCATCCTCATGCTGGTGGATGTTTTTGAGAGGTGGACACTTGGAGTGGACACCTAGCCCTGGGATGAAGGTTTGCACTTCAGGAAGTTTCTCAGCCTCCTCTGATGGCTTAGAAGGGGGTGGGAAAACACTGAAAAAGAGTCAGTGATACCACGTATTCTTTCTTAATTTGGGGCATAAAGTTAAAAAAAAAGAGAGAGAAAAGACCCCTCTCGTGTTTGTTTTTGAACATCATTCTCTAGCTGCTGAGGTTATGATAATGTCATGAATATCAGCATTAAAAGGCTGCTCTGAGGATCAATAGCAGTACATGTGCTGCATTTAAATGTTGCCAATTAAGGTCTTAGCCTGCAAACATGACTCCTGGAAGGCCCATTGGACCTGGGGGAAAGGGACAAATTGAACCTCAGTTCTATGTGTTAATGACCTAGAGATCAGCATAAACCAGAGCACATTTTCTTATTTATTTTCTACATCTTGATTCCTTCTTTGGTTCATATTTTCAGTGTGCTCAGTAGCTTGGTGTTTTGGTCCACCATCAGTGGGGGATTTCCTGGTTGATGGTATTTGAACCTGGCATATAGAACATCTGAGTCACACTTCAGAAGATGGGAGCTGGCTGGGATGTCCATGCTGGTAGGCAGAGGGGGAAAACTGGCAAGACCCCTGATGTGAAGCTGGAAGAATGTGGGTTAGATTTAGTTCCGACAGTGGGCACGGTGGGAGATTCTTTAATGTGGGATGCTGCCATCTGTCTTAGATAGTTAGGAAGGTTGGGCATGGATACAAAGACCCTTAGATTTTTTTTTTTTTTTTTTATTTGTTCCTTTTGGTAGTAATGCCTAGATGTACATTTACTGCCAGCCAGAAATAGTCTTTAGCATATTTCTTCCTGATATTTTTCTGGGTCCAAGTTTATGGCAGAAACTGAGCCCAGGAGGAAAAGTATGTAATGTGGTCTAGCAAGGAATGAAGTAGCTGTCAGGCATGACATTATCTTACTTTTGGAGCATGTATTAGTGCCAGTGAGTCTCTGGATGGTAGAGCTTGTGGTCAGAGTGAACCTGCAGCCAGAAATCATAGCATGGGACCATGATAACTGCCAAACATACTCAGTTCCTTGGTTCCTCCAATTTAAGATGATCTCTCCTCTCTGGTCAGGTCTTTGGCTGCTCTCAGAATTGAATATTTGGTTTCCAGTGTCTGTGTCCATGAATTTAAGTCTACTTTTAGGTTTCTTTTTTCTCCTGAAGTTTTCTTAGACCATCCTAACTCTTGGCTGCCATGCCTGGCTCTGGATTCCCTGGAACATACCTCTCTCCTGTTTGCTTCCCTTTATCTGCACATGCTCAGTAAGTGTTTGTGCCATTGGAGGTGAATGGACGTGCAGTATGGTTATTTTTGACCTGGCCCTCAAAGTATTCTGAAGTTAGGATTTTTTAATAACATTAAATAACCAAAAAGAGATTAAAGACTCAATGACCAACTCAATTCCTCCTACTCACCACCTCCCTTAGTTGAGAATACATACTAAACCCTCCTCACAAATTTATTAAATAAAGGTCTCTTTCCTGAGGGAAAAGCACTACAATGAAGCCAGGAAGCTACTCTAGATGCTACAGGACCTGGTTGAACAACCATCTAGAGCTTGATTTTTCCATCCATAACATGGGGAGAATTATCTCTGCTCTTATACATTGTATGGTTATGTTGTATGTATGAATCAAGCCCTATAGAAGCTTTTTTTTTTACTTAAAAAATTGATGAGGATTAAAACAAGTCAATGCAACTGGAGCTGTATGTGCTGCAGATTACAGAATTGTCTATTATGATGATCCATTCATTTACCTATTTAGCAAATATTTCTTAAGTGTCTGCTATGATATTCCAGACACTGCTTATTGTTGTTGTTGTTGTTGTTATGTACACTGCTTACAGATGGTCAAAAATCCTTGTACTCATGGAACTTACATTCTAATGGGATAGAGAGAGACAACATAAGGGCTATGGGATAAGTTGTCAGGCAAGTAATTAAAAAGGAAAATATGACAGAGTGAAAAGCACAAGGAATGACATGGCACTGTTTCAGAGGAATTTGAGAGGATGTGGTGTTATTGGTTTGGAAACAGACAGACCTGCATTCATATTCTGACTTCCTCTCTCTCTAAGGCAACTAATTAACCTGTCTGAGCTCAGTTTCCTTGTCCATAACAACCAAAACCAAACCTGTTGCCATCAAGTTGATCCCAACTCACAGCAAGCCTACAGGACAGAGTAGAACTGTCCCATAGAGTTTCCAAGGCTGTAATCTTTATCTTTTTGTTTTGTTTTGATCTTCATGAAAAGAGCTTTGCTGATGCAGTGGTTAAGACATTCAGCTGCTAACCGAAAGGTTAGTGGTTTGAACCCACCAGTTGCTCTGTGGAAGAAAGATGAGGCATTCTGTTTCTGTAAAGATTTATAGCCTTGGAAACCCTATGTGTCAGTTGTACTCTGTCCTCTAGGGTCAATGTGAGTTGGAATTGACTCATTGACAGTGGGTTTGTTTGTTTAATCTTTACAAAATCAGATTGCCACATCTTTCTCCTGCAGTGCAGCTGGTAGGTTTGAACTTCCTACTTTAATTAGCAGCTGAGCACTTAACCACTGCATCACAAGAGCTCCTTTTATCACAGTATGTGACTAATATTTATCTTCAGGGTTGTTGGATTATGACAAGAATATTAGTTTCAGTATAATGCCGGGCACATAGTGAGGGCTTAGTACATAGGGGCATTCATTGCTGCTGCTGTCATTAGACGGCACTGAGTTGGTCTGACTCATGGAGACCCTTTGTGCAATAGAAGGAGATACTACCTGGTCCTGTGCCATTCTCACAATTGTTGCTAGGTTTCAGCCCATTGCTGCGACCATGTGTCAGTTTGTCTCATTGAGGGTCTTTCTCTTTTTTGCTGACCCTCTGCTTTATCAGCATGATGTCCTTCTCCAGGGACTGGTCCCTCCTGATCACATATCTAAAGTACGTGAGACCAAATCTCACCATCCTCACTTCTAAGGAACACTCTGGCTGTACGTTTTCAGAGACACATTTGTTCATTTTTCTGGCAGTCCATGGTATATTTGATATTTGAAGCCAACACCATAATTCAAAGGCATCAATCCTTCCTCATTGTCATCATTTTCCTTATTCGTTGTCCAGCTTTTGCATGCATATGAAGAAATTGAAAGTATTATGACTTGGGTCAGGTATGTCTTAGTCCACAAAGTGACATCTTTGCTTTTTAACACTTAAAAGAGGTCTTTTGCAGCAGATTTGCCTAATGCAATATATTGTTTGATTTCTTGACTGTTGCTTCTGTGGGGATTGATTGTGAATCCAAGTCAAGTGAAATCCTTGATAACTTTAGTCTTTTCTTGTTTTATCATGATGTTGTTTATTGGTCCAGTTGTGAGGACTTTTGTTTTCTTTATTTTGGGGTACTATAGTCTTTTGAGCTGTAGTCTTTGTTCTTCATCAGTAAGTGCTACAAGTCCTTTTCAATTTTAGCATGCAAGGTTGTGTCATCTGCATATTGCAGGTTGTTAATGAATCTTCCTCCAATCCTGCTGCCACATTCTTCCTCTTGTAGTCCAGTTTGTTGGATTATTTGCCCAGAATACAGATTGAATAAATGTAGTGAAAGGATACAATGCTCACACACACTTTTCCTGATTTTAAACCACACAGTATCCCCTTGTTCTGTTTGAACAACTAGGTTCTAGGTGCAGGTTCCTCATGAACACAATTAAGTGTTCTAGAATTTCTATTCTTTGCAATGTTATCCATAATTTGCTATGATTCACACAGTCAAATGCCTTTGCATGGTTAATAAAACACAGGCAGACATCTTTCTGGTATTCTTTGTTTTCAGCTAAGATCCATCTGACGTCAGCAGTGATATCCCTCATTCTATATCCTCTTCTGAATCCAGCTTGAATTTCTGGCAGTTCCCTGTTGATACTCTGCTGCAGCTACTTTTGGATTATCTTCAGCAAAATTTTACTTGCATGTGGTATTAATGATATTATTCGATAATTTCTACATTCTGTTGGATTACCTTTCTTTGGAATGGGTACTTACATAGATCTTTTCCAGTCAGTTGTTCAGGTAGCTGTCTTCCTGATATTTCACTGATGAATATCACTATGCTATCACTATGGAAGTAGATTGCCCAACCTTCCTTCCGAGGTGTGGCTGATGGGTTTGAACCGCTAGCCTTCTGGGTAGCAGTCAAATGCCTTAGGCACTACTCTACCAGAGCTCCCTGTGTATAATTCAGTGACATTAATTGCATTTGTCATGTTGTGCAACCTTCACCACTATTTCCAAAATTTCCCACCATCCTTAACAGAAGCTCAGGGCCTCCTAAGCAATGATTCCCTTTTTCCTTCTTGCCATCCATGGTAACACTAATGAACTATGGTCTCTATACACTTGGCTATTCTATATATTTCATGTAAGTGGAATCATATAATATTTGTTCTTTTGTAAGAGACTTATTTTACTCCACATGGTTTTAAGGTTCATCCATGTTATAGCATGTATCAGGACTTCATTTCTCTTTATGGCAGAGTAATACTCCATTGCAGGTATGTACTACGTCATTTTGTTTATCTGTTCATCTGTTGATGGATGTTTAGGTTGTTTTCACGTTATTGCCATATCTTTTAATATGGATCTTTGAATGGATCTTCCTCTACCCAGACATGCTTATATAAGATCACATATTGGCCATTTGGAAAATATCGTTTCACTGAGTTATACATATCTTCCAGAATTTGACATTGTGGTAGTTGGGTTTGTGTGTCAACTTGGCTGGGCCTGGTTGAGTGGCTGGGCAGCTGGTGGTAGTTAATCCCCATGAAGAGACTGACAATCAACTCCAAGGTGGGATCTCCCGCAAGAGGCTGGGTAGCTGTCTTTGGGTATGTGGTCTGCCTGCTTCCTGTATATAAGGAGAAGCCTTTGGGAATGGTCTCTAGCCTATGGCACGTGACACTAGGTAACTAGAACAGACACATTTCATTATATAATATTAAAAAAAAACACATTTGCTATTATTATCACTGATCTCATCAGAAAAGTCTCTCTCTATATATATTTAAAATTTATTGTGATCTCTGTGAAAATTTACAGAACAAATTGGTTTTCCATTCAACAATTCATATATATTTTCTTTCATGACATTGATTGCTGTCCCCACAATGTAATAGCATAAGCTGTCAAGCTTATAATGGTAAATATAAGTGTTCTCAAATTCTGATTTTTACTTAAAAATTCAAATTTTATCATTGGCAACAAATATAATCATTTGAAGTGGTACATTCATTTTTTGAAAATGTGTCTGCCAATATCCATTTCTCATTGACTTCTAATTTAATTGCATTGTGGTTAGAGAACATACTTTGTGTGACTTGAATTCTTTTAAATTTATTCAAATTTATTTTATAGCTCAGAATATGCTCTATCTTGGTAAATTTTCTGTACATATTTGAAAAGAATATGTATTATGCTGTTATTTGGTGGAGTGTTCCACCAATATCGACTAGGTAAAATTGTATGACAGGGTTGTTCAAGTCTTATACATGTTTATTGTTTTTCTGTCTACTTGTTTATCAATTGTTAACAAAGGGGTGTGGAAATCTCTAACTATAATTACGTTTCTCCTTGCTGTTCTATCAGTTTTTGCTTTGTGTATGTTGAAGCTCTGTTGTTTGGTGCATAAATGTTTAAGATTATTATGCCCTTTGGATTAATTGACACCGTCACATGGAATGACCATCTTTATCTTTGACAGTGTTTTTTGAAATCTACTTTGTGTGATACTAAATATCCACTCTAGCTTTTCTTCGATTAATATTAGCATGGCATATATTCTTCTGTTCTTTTACTTTTAACCTATTTTTGTTTTTATATTTAAAGTGGACTTTTTGTAGCTAGCATGTAAACAGGTCTTGCTTTTTAATCCAGTCTTACTATCTCTGTCTTTTAATTGAAGTATTTAGACCATTTACACTTACTGTGATTATCAATATGGTTCTTTTCCTTTTCTTTCCTCCATGTGTTGTTTGTTTCTCTTTTCTCTT
The DNA here is from genome assembly GCF_000298275.1 of Orycteropus afer afer. Taxonomy (NCBI): domain Eukaryota; kingdom Metazoa; phylum Chordata; class Mammalia; order Tubulidentata; family Orycteropodidae; genus Orycteropus; species Orycteropus afer. The sequence goes on from NW_006921681.1 coordinate 2,156,941, forward strand.
TTCCTGTCTTCTTTTGGATCGAAGGCTTTTATTTATTTTTTTAATTCCATGTTATCTGCTTTGTTGACTTCCTCTTTTTAACTGACCTTCTACTTTACTAAGCATGATGTCTTTCTCCAGGGACAAGTTCCTCCTGATAACATGACCAGAGTAGATGAGATGAAGTCTTGCCATACTTGCTTCTAGGGTGTGCTTAACCCAAGCCATGGTCTTTTCAATTGCCTCATATGCATGGGAAAGCTGGATAATGAATAGGGAACACCAAAGAATTGATGCTTTTGAAGTATAGTGTTGGTGAAGAATCTTGACTATATCATGGACTGCCAGAATGAACAAATCTGTTGGAAGAAGTACAACCTGATGAACTTCTTTTAGCATTTCATGTAGTGTAGGTTAGGAGCTGTGGTAGCATAGTACCTAAGGCACTTGACTGCTAACCAGAAGGCTGGCGGTTCAAAACTACCAGCCACTCCTTGGAAGGAAGATTGGACAATCTACTTCCATAGTGACACTGTCTTGGAAACCCAAGGAGGAGTCGCTATGAGTTGGATCCAACTTGACGGCAGTGAGTTTGGTTTTTTTGGTTTGGTAGTGTAGGTCTTCTGGTCATGAATGCTTTCAAATTTTCTATCTCTGAACAAAGAGATATACCCCACCTTTTTATGGTAAAATATATAAAACATAATTTTTTTTTTTACCATTTTTAAATCAATGACATTTATATTCACAGAGTTGTGCAATCTTTACTGTTACCTGCTTTAATATTTTCCATCACCAGAAACAGAAACTCAGTACTCATTAAGCAATAATGCCCACTCCTCCCACTCCCCAGCCTGGTAATCTGTAATGAACTTTAAGTCTCTTTGCATTTGCCTATTATAGTAATTTTGTGAAGTAAGATTATACAATATTTGTCCTTTTGTGTTTGGCTTTTCTTACTTAGCATAGTTTTTTCAAGGCTCATTCATGTCATTGCATGTATCACAACTTCATTGCTGTTTGTTGCTAATATTACATTGAATGGATGTATCACATTTTGTTTATCCATTCATGAGTAGATGGACATTTAGGTTATTTCTGCCTTTTGGCTGTTATGAATAATGCTTCAGCAAATCACCTTTGATTTAGAAAGGTATTTTCACTGGGTAAAGAATTCTAGGTTGACAGTTTTTTTTTTTTTTTTTAAATATTTTAAAGATGTTGCTCTGTGTTTTCTGATTTCTCATGAGAAATCTGTAGTCATTTCATCTTTTATTCTCTGTATATAAAATGTCCTCCGTGGCTGCTTTTAGTACTTTCTCTTTATCACTAGTTTTCAACAACTTCGTTGTGATGTGCTTTGGTGTAGTTTTCTTCTGTTTCTTGTACTTGGAGTTCTTAAGATTCTTAGACAAGTAGTTTTATAGGTTTCATCAAATTTGGAATATTTAGGCCATTATTTCTTCAAATATTTTTTTCTGTAGCCCCTCTTTTGGGAACTTTAATTATGTATATCTTAGGCTTCTAGAAGTTGTCATTAATGCTCTGTTCATTTTTTTCTCTTTATGTTTCAGTTTGGATGTCTTCAAGTTCAAATTGTTGTTGAGGTGCTGTCAAGTTGGTTATGACTCATAGCAACCCTATGTACAACAGAACAAAACACTGCCCAGTCCTATGCCATCCTCACAATACTTGCTATGCTTAAGCCCATCATTACAGCCACTATGTCAAGCCATCTTGTTGAAGGCTTTCCCCTTTTTCTCAGACCCTCCACTTTACCAAGAATGATATCCTTTTCCAGGGACTGGTCCCTTCTGACCACATGACCAAAGTAGGTGAGATAAAGTCTGGCCATTCTTACTTCTAAGGAGCATTCTGGCTGTACTTCTTCCAGGATAGATTGTTCATTCTTCTGGAAGTCCATGATATTTTCAGTATTCTTTCTCAATTTGAAGGCATTGATTCTTCTTTGGTTTTCCTTATTCATTGTTCAGCTTTCACATGCATATGAGGTGACCGAAAATACCATGGTCTGGGTTAGGCGCACCTTAGTCTTCATAGTGACGTTCTTGTTCTTCAACACTTTAAAGAGGTCTTTTGCAGCATATTTGCTGCTGACATCTGATTTATTGACTGCTGCTTCCATGAGTGTTGATTGTAGATCCAAGTAAAATGAAATCTTTGACAACTTCAATCTTTCCGTCTGTTATGATGTTGCTTATTGGTCTTTTTGTGAGGATTTTTGTTTTATGTTGAAGTGTAATCCATACTGAAGACTGTAGTCTTTCACCTTCATCAGTAAGTGCTTCAAATCATCTTCCTTCTCAGCAAGCAATGTTGTGTCATCTGCATGTCTCAGCTTGTTAATGAGTCTTCCTGCAAGCCTGATGCTGTGTTTTTTTTCATATATATATATATATATATGAAAAAAATTATATATATTTATATATAATATATATATTTCTTTTCTTTTTTGCAATGTCTAATTTGCTGTTAATCCCATTCCATCCAGTGTGTTTTTTCATTTCAGACATTGTAGTTTTCATCTCCAGCAGTTTTACTTGGGTCTTTTTCAAACACTTCCATATCTCTTTTTTTTACGTGTTCAATTTCCTTGTCTACTAATTCTATTAGCTGTGTAATTTCTGGTTCATGTTTGATTGGTTAATTTTTTTTCTTATTATGGATCATATTTTCTTTCTATTCCTGAAAAATTTTAATTTGATTCTACAGATTATGAAATTTACCTAGTGGGATATTGCATATTTTTATATTCCTATACATATTCTTAGGAGCTCTGGTAGCATAGTGGCTAAAGCACTTGACTGCTAACCAGAAGGCTGGCGGTTCAAACCCACCAGCCACTCCTCGGAAGGAAGGTTGGGCAATCCTACTTCCGTAGTGATACTGCCTTGGAAACCCAAGGAGGGGTTGCTATGAGTCAGGGCCAACTTGACGGCACATAACAACAGCAACAATACATATTCTTGAGGGTTTTTTTTTTTTTTTTTTTAATTTTTATTGTTATTTGGGTGAAAGTTTACAGAGAAAATTCACTTTCCATACAGCAGCTCACATACACTTTGTCTCATAACATTGACTGCAATTTCCCACAATGTAACAGCTCTCCTCCTACTTCCTCCCCATAGTTTCCTCTTCCCTGTGTCCTTCCCTCCCATGCACTTCTATCCTCTTGAGCTGTTCCCCTGTGCATACACAGCCCTTCTATTCTCCCATGATTGATTTCTCCAAGGAATGTATCTGCCTAATGTAAATGTTCAGTTCATATGCTTGTCTTTTATTTGGCTAGAAGCCATAGGAGTGGGTTCTATTCCAGACCTGAAGGGCAGCTAGGGACCATAGTCTCAGTGGTTCCACCAGACTCTATCAGACCAGCAAACGTGGTCCTTTTTTTTAAATGATTTTGAGTTTTTTTCCACATTGTTCTCCTACTCTATCCAGGATCTCCTACATAGTTACCCCTCTGAGTGGTTGACAGTAGCTGGGCACCATCTAGTTCTTCTGGTCTCATAGTTGTATAGGCTGAGGGTCACATGGTGTACTAGTTGCTTGAACTATTTGTTTCCATATGTCTTTAGTTTTCCTCATTCTTCTTTGCTCTGGATGAGGAGAGACCCATTGTTTTCATCTAGATGGCTGCTAGTAAGCTTTTAAGATCTCAGTTGCTACTCACCAAAGTAGGATGTGGAACAATGTTTTTGTGTAGTATATTATGCCAATTGAGCTCGATGTCCCCTGTGACCGTGTTCCTGAGCCCACAAGTCCAACTACTTGCACCCTCTGGGTAGCTGGCTGTGGCCAAGAAGTGACTACAACCTTGTCCCTTGTCAGCTCTACAATATACCTGGGAATTCTTACAGAACATACCAATACACTTGTAGAAAGATTGTCTTCCAACCCTGTATATGGTCTTGAGCATGCTACCCCCTGCATAGATACGTCAAATAGTTCAGTCTGTCCACCCATCTGTCTACCCATATATCCATATTTGCCTTCACTGACAGTGCAGTACTATATGTGCAAAAGGGTTAATTTTGTTGTCTGTACCTCCATGCACCTCTCTATGTCTTCCTCCTCCTCAGTGTCACCTTGTTGATCACTCACATTTGGTACATTGCCATTCTCTTCACCCAAATCAATACTTACCTCTACCTATCTAGCAGTGTTCCCTCCTCTCCCCTCCCACCCCTGGTAACCAATTAAGAAAATTTCCTTCCATATATAAACCTTTCCTTGACTTTTTATAATAATGGACTAATACAATATTTGTCCTTCTGTGATCAACTTAGTTAACTCAGCATAATGTCCTCCAAGTTCATCCACGTTATGTGGGGTTTTGCAGATTCTACATTATTCTTTAGGTTTGCATAGTATTCCATTGTGTGTATGTACCAGAGTTTGGTTATCCATTCTTCTGTTGATGGGCA
>NW_006921681.1:2167399-2169341 GCF_000298275.1 Orycteropus afer afer
TTTTGAATTCCTTATCAGGGAGTTCCAATGCTGCATCTTCCTCAGGGATGTGTTTTGAGTCTGTATCCTGGTCCCCTGTTTCTCCTGCTTATCTCGCTTCTTTGTGTGGACTGGGATGCTCTGTTGTCTCTGAGCCATTATGACATTTTTGTGTTTATATTTAATTGGTGATTGTATGTTGGAGTGACTTGCCCACAATTTTTGGTTTCTTTGTTTTGTTTGTATGGTATCTACGCAAGCAGGGTACTGTGCTCCTTTATTCGCTAGTTGACAGCATTTATACACTCACCACCTGTCTCCTTTACTTTTGTCAGCCTCTTGTATGTCTCTGCTGACCTTGGCAAACAGAGCTGATTCTTAGGTCCCTAGAATCCAAATAAGAGTGCTATCACTTTAAAATCCAAAATGGTTGCCACTTGTAAAGATTCAAAATGGCTGTACCCTCAGTCACTTTAAACATCCAAAATGGCTGCCATGCGTAAACAATCAAAATGGCTGTGCCCTCCGGACAGCGGAGAGTCAACAGCTCAGGTTGTCTCCCTCCTTACTATTTCCCTTCCTAGTCATAGGCCACCAGTGCAGTCGTCCCTGGAGCCATTGGTGACCAGGGTTGATCTTTTAGGTCAATTCTCAGGTCCCAACACCACTTGGAAATATTCAGGCTGTTGGTCCTGTCAGAGTAGCTCCAACCGTCTCTGTACTCATGTTTTCGTTCAGGTTTTTCCATTGGTTGGTGCCTAATCCACTTCTACATAGTTCCTTTCAAAGCTCAGGGCTCCAGGATTGTCTCCTGTATCTCTGTCAATTGGTTTTTCTTTTCTTTGTTGAAGATGGTCTGTGTCACTTGTCTACCTATTCCTCCATCTTACCGGAAGTCTCTGTGCCTAGAGTTTTTATTTTTAATTTTTTTTTGCATTTCATGCTCTCTGGAAAAATGGACCATGTTTTAGGTAAATTTGTAAACAATACAGCCTGGGAAAATAGTGACTCTCAAACACTACTGGTGGGAATGTATTGGTTTGGACTTTTGGACTGTAATTTGAAAGCATAATGCTTGAAAATATCAGCTCTGGAGTCAGACTTCTACTTTCTGACTTTTTGGTTGTAAGACCATGGGCATGTCATTATCATTTTGTGCCTCAGTTTCCTTAGCTATGAATTGAGGCTACAATAATGACTACTTCAATAGGCTGGTGGGAGGGTTATATGAGGTAGTCCATGACAAGTCCTTACAATAGTGTTCTGTACAGAGTAAACATGCCGTAGGTGTTAGCAGTCATTATTACAATATATTGAAACTAAAAATGTATACTCTTTTTGACTCAACAATTCCACTTTTAGGAACTTATCCTATAGAAATGCTATCATATGTATTAAGGACATGTTGTTGTGTTGTTGTTATGAGCCGTTGAGTCGGCCCCGACTCATAGCGACCCCTCCTTGGGTTTCTGAGGCAGTATCACTACGGAAGTAGATTGCCTCATCATCCTTCCGAGGAGTGGCTGGTGGGTTTGAACCACCAGCCTTCTGGTTAGCAGTCAAGGGCCTTAGGCACTACGCTACCAGATTTACATGGATATCCATTGCTTGCCATTGCAAAGTAACCTCAGTATCCATTAGTGGGGGGTCGATCAATCCACCATGATGAACACACAAAATGCAATCTTGTGTGTCTTTTTAAAAAGAGAGATTCATATGTATTGACATAGAGATCAATGCCATATTATTTTTTTTCTCTCATTTTCTTTTGAACATTTCAAACAGCTAGTGAAGTTGGAAGATTTTCATAGTGAAACCCACATATCCACCAACGTGGTTCTACAATGAAAATATCCTATTCTCCTTGCTTTATCACATATCCATCCCTCTATCCATCCATTGGGAGCTCTGGTAGCGTAGTGCCTAAGGCACTTGACTGCTAACCAGAAGGCTGGTGGTTCAA
>NW_006921681.1:2169441-2175719 GCF_000298275.1 Orycteropus afer afer
ACTTCCTCTAGCATGTAAACTGTGACAATTGTAGGCCTCACCTTGTTTGTTTTGCATCTCTCAGGGGTCACTGTCCTTCATGGCCTATGTCCTGTGTCTGGAGGACTGATGTTTCATATATTTTGTCCAGTTTTTAGTACTTTCAGGTGGTAAGAGGAGGGGTAGGGAAATAAATTAGCCTCTGTAACCTCATGTTGGCCATAAGCAAAGGTCTGCCAAATGCTCAAGTCTGAAACAAAACATAGTTTATTTGTCAGTTGTTCTTTCAAGTAAAAACGGTTTTCCATGAAAAAAGTGGCTAGTTTAGTTTGCAACTTAAACACACAAATGCTTTCCTTCAAGACAAACATCATCCTTCAGTTTGCAGCAGAAGTGCTGCTTCATTTGTAGTTCCCATTTTGTGAAACAGAACATGGAAAATACATGCAGTCAAACTGAGATTTAATAAAATTAATTATTTTTAGTACTTCATCAAGGAATTCTTAAGTAAACTGGCAATGGTGTGTATGTTTGTGTCTGTGCATATAAGTACATAGTGATTAAGAATACAATTATGACTAACATAGTTTGTTGCTAATAACCTTGATTTGTACTAAGGCACCAGAAGTTTTACCCACTGTTGCTTTTATTTCAGCAGTCCAAATGCCAACACAGTGAAAATAGCAAATAACTTTTTAATGTTTACAAAAATAGTTTTGACTTCATGGTCCTCACAAAGGGCCTTGGAGATGTCCCAGGGGCCCATGGACTATACTTTGAGAACAATTTCCTTAGAGAGACTCTTGTACCAGTATATGGGGATATGTCAAGAATGTTCACTGTAGTATTATTTACAATATTATGAATTTGGAGACAGTCTAAACAGTCCCCAGTAGTAGAATCGATAAATAAGTTATAGTAGGAGCTCTGGTGTCATAATGCTTAAAGCCCTTGACTGCTAACCAGAAGGCTGGTGGTTCAAACCCACCAGCCACTCCTTGGAAGGACAGTTGGGCAATCTACTTCCGTAGTGATACTGCTTTGGCAACCCAAGGAGGGGTTGCTACGAGTTGGATCTAACTCAACAGCAGTGAGTTAGGTTTGATTGATGTAATGCAATATGGTATATGGCAGTTAAAATGAATAAACTAAAGTTATGTGTATTTATATGTATAACGAAAAATAAAACTGTTGAGTGGAAAACAAGTTGCATATAGAAATGTATGGTAAACGAACGTTTCAAGATCTATCCTGAAATTCAACACTGTCACTGAAAGGCTAATATCCTTTTGTCTATAAGGAAGACCAGTTAATACAACTATTATTCAAATTTAGGCACCAACCACTTATGCCAAAGATGAAGAAATTAAATATTTTTACCAACTTCTGTAATCTGAAATTGATGAAATATACAATCAAGATGCATTGATAATTACTGGTGATTGGAATGCTAAACCCAAGAAGACAGACTCTATGAAGAAGAGTGCAGCATCAGGATTGGAGGAAGACTCATTAACAACCTGCATTATACAGATGATTCAACCTTGCTAGCTAAAAGGGAAAAGATCTTAAAGTACTTATTGATGAAGATCAAAGACTACAGCCTTCAGTATGGATTATGCCTCAACATAGAGAAAACAAAAATCTTTACAATAAGACCAATAAGCAATGTCATAATAAAAGGAGAAAAGATTGAAGTTGCTGAAGATTTCTTTTTACTTGGATTCACCATCAATGTCTATGGAAGCAGCACTCAAGAAATCAGGCATCTTATTGAACTGGGCAAATGTGCTGCAAAAGCCCCCTTTAAAGCATTAAGGAGCAAAGATGTCATCTTGAGGACTAAGATGTGCCTGGCCTAAGCCATGGTATTTTCAGTCACCTTATATGCCTATGAAAGCTGGATAATGAATAAGAAAGACTGCAGAAGAATTAATGCATTTGAATTATGATGTTGGTGAAGAGTATTGAACATACCATGGAAGAATGAACAAATCTGTGTTGGAAGATGTATAGCTAGAATGCTCCTTAAAAGTGAGGAAACGAGAGTTCTTTGTCTCACGTGTTATCCGGAGGGAACAGTCCCTGAAGAGAGACATCATGCTGGGTAAAGTAGAGGATCAGGGAAAAAGTGGAAGCCCCTCAACGAGTGGGTTGACAAAGTGGCTGCAAGAATGGGTTCAAACATAGCAATGATTGTGAGGATGGCACAGTGTTTCACTCTTGTACATACGGCTGCTGTGAGTTGGAACTGACTCACGGTAGTGGGCACCTACAGTAACAACATTATTTATATATGATTAAAATGTAAAAGAGTAGTATATGTTGTTTATGTAGTATGTATGTAGCAAATAAAAACTAAAGGGAAAATAGAGACTACTTCTTAGAGAGAGGGAGGAGAATGAAATGGGGTGGAGTCCACAAGAGCTTCAACTATGTTTGCTCTCATTTTTACTTAAAAAATAAACCTGAGGGAAAATATTAAGACTTGAAAAATGTGATTGATGAGCAAATGAGTTTTTCTTTTCTTCATTGTGGTAAATATACATGTAGCAAATCATTTGCCATTCCAACATTCTTCACATGTACAATTCAGTGCCATTAGTTATGTTTATGTTGTCATTCAACTATCACCCTTATCCATTTCCAATTTTTTTCTATCACCTTTAATAGAAGCTCAGTATCCCCTAAGCAGTTAGTTCTCCCTTTTCCCTCTCTCCCACTTGCCCCTGTAACCACTAATCAACTTTAGTCTCTATACACTTGCCTATCCTAGATATTTCATATAAGTGGAACCATATAATATTTATCCCTTTGGGGCACATAGATTTTTATTCTATTTTCTCTGTACTATTTGAAAGGTGCTCTGGTGGCATGGTGCCTAAGGCACTTGACTACTAACCAGAAGGCTGGTGGTTCAAACCCACCAGCTGCTCCATGGAAGAAAAATGGGGAATTCCATAAAGATTAACCACCTCAGAAACCCAAAGGGGTCACTATGAGTCGCAATCGACTCAATGGCAATGAGTTTGGTTTTTGGTATACTATTTGAAAAGCTTGAACTTCATCATCATCTTCATCAAGGAATACACAAAAAGAATGTAACTATTGTTCTCTGTTTGTTAGAAGAAAAGAGAAAGAAGGAAACCAAAGTCTCAGAGAAGAAGCTAGTCTACAGGGCTGATAGCCTTCATGAGCCACAGTCTCCACCCTGAGACCAAGAACTAGATTGTGCCTGGCTACCACTACCGACCACTCTGATCAGGGTCACAATCACCTGACAGAATAAAGAAAAGTATGGAATAGAACTAAAAGTCTTAAAAAGTCCAGACTTACTGGACCAGTTGAGACTAGTCTCTCTGAGACTATCACCTGAGATACTTTTTAAACCTTGAACTGAAACTTTTAATGAAATAACAGATTGGCACTCAAAATAAAGAATATTGCCATGAGTACAGTGCTCCATTAAAAAAACATCTATATGAGACCAAAAGGTCAACAATTACTCTCAAGCAAAGATGGGAAGATCAGGGAGCAGGGAAACTAGAGTACTGGAAATGGAATAACCAGCGCACAATCAAAGAGAGTGTTGACATAGTCTGAAAAATTTAGCTAACGTCACTGAACAATTTGTATAGAAATTGTCAAAGGGGAACCTAATTTGTCATGTAAACTTTCACCAAAAAAAACCCACTCACATCCATTGCTGTGGAGTCAGTTCCAACATATAGTGACCCCACCTTGGGTTTCTTAGGCAGTATCTCTACAGAAGTAGGTTGTCTAATCTTCCTTCCAAGGAGTGGCTGGTGGGTTTGAACCACCAGCCTTCTGGTTAGCAGTCCAATGCCTTAGGCACTATGCCACCAGAGCTCCCCTTTTACCAAAGCACAATAAAATATTTTTAAGAAAAGAAATAAAAGAGAAAATGTGTCAAAACATTATAGATTTCCAATTCTCTATAAAAATCGCTAAATTAGTATCCATTGGCAAACTCATTATAGTTATTATCATAGTGCTAGCAGCTAACTGCATTTATGGAGAGATGGTCACTTGCCAGGGACTTCACCTACTTTCACATTTAGTTTTATGACCACCTAGGAAGTCGCAATGATTATCTTAATTCTGCAGATGAGAATACTGACATTCAGAAATGTTTTGTAATTTGCCCAAGGTCACACAGCAAATTTTGAATTCACAGTTAGAACCTAGATCTGTTGGGTCCAATGCCTGCCCTCATTCCACTCTGCTAATGTCTCAGATAATTGGCTTTTCATTTGATCTTGTTCAGTTTCTGTTTCTCCTTTACCTCTTCTTCCAAACATATTTTTTTGGAGTAACATATTATGTTTCTACTAAGTGAGCCAGCTGCATCAATTGCATTATTTTTGTTGCTACAGCAACAATCATACAATGGTATTATTACTTCTGTTCCACTGTGTTGTGAGAGTCAGCTAGGTTGATGCCCTCCTTTTTGCAGAGGGCTGTTTCTAGTGGCTTCACCTTCTCTGTGTTTGCTGCTAATTGCATCAAGGCTATGTTTCAGTGGGGTCTTGAACAAAAGTTTGGGGCTGTTACTATAGTTTTCTACAAGAAGACTTCTTAATCAGGTTGATAATGGGATCATCTATAATGTTTTAGGTAATCAAACAAGCGAACTTTTTGAGGTTGTTGATAATAATATCCCACTGACACATCAAACATTGCCTAAAGATTTATTTGAATTCATTGAGTAGATGGCAGAAAGGGTGATGGTATACTTACTCATGGAGTCCTTTCTATTTGCAGCTGTCTGCTAAAGAAAAATAGAGGAAGAATACTTGAGATTACATGAAAGCATCTGGAGAGATGGGCTGGGGATTTTTAGGGTTTAAAAATAGAAATTGGAGAGTTTTGTAGGTATGTTTATCTGTCAGTATTAATGCAGAACCTACAGAGGGTATGTATTGTAGACAAGCGGTTAAATTAGCAGGGAGAGGAGGCTACATTGAGGTAGAGAATCAGACTTTTCCCCATGTTCTTGTTCTAATTAGCAAGGCATTTGAATCTGTGAGGGGTGCACACGGTTAACATACTCAGCTGTTAACTGAAAGGTTGGGGGTTCGAGCCCACACAGAGGAGCCTTAGAAGAAAGGTCTGGTGATATACTTCCAAAAAATCAACCACTGGTGGCGTATTGGGAGCACTAGTGGCCAAGGCATTTGACTGCTAACCAGAAGGCTGGCAGTTCAAACCCACCAGACACTCCTTGGAAGGAAGATTGGGCAATCTATTTCCCTAGTGATACCGCCTCAGAAACCCAAGGAGGGGTCGCTATGAGTTGGATCTGACTCCACAGCAGTGAGTAAGTAAGTAGATAACCCTATGGAGCACAGTTCTACTCTGATGGACATGTGTCATTGACTCGATGACAGTTGTTTTGCCCAGTCTTCCTTCTAAGGAGTGGCTGGTGGGTTTGAACTGCCAGCCTCCTGGTGAACAGTCAAATGCCTTAAGCACTATGCCACCAGAGCTCCTGTTAGCAGGGGAGGAGGGGATATTCTCTGAACTTCCTAGTTGCCTGGGGCACTGCCTAAAAAGGAGCTCTGGTAGTGCAGTGCCTAAGATTTGACTACTAACCAAAAGATTGGCGGTTCAAACCCACCAGCTGCTCCATGGAAGGAAGATGGGACAATCTATTTCTCTAAAGATTTACCACCTAGGAAACCAGTGGGGGTGGATGTGAGTCTGAATCCACTCGATGGCAGTGAGTAGTAAAATGAGTAACTCTTTCTATGCTGTTTTTTCTGTACCTACAGTTTTTTTTTTTTGTATTTTTATTTATTTTTTAAATGCATTTTGTTGAAATATAATTTATGTACAGTGAAATATACAAAATTAAAGTGAAATGTGTCAATGCATGTTTTTTTTCAGTATTCCCTCACCTCATCTCTCACCCCTGGCAACCAACAAAGGAAGTTTCCCTCCATATATAAACTTTTCCTTGACCCTCCACAACAAAGAACTAATACTATATTTGTCCTTCTGTGATTGACTTATTTCACTCAGCATAATGTCCTCCAGGTTCATCCATATTATGCGGTGTTTTGCAGACTCTACATTATTTTTTAGTGCTGTATAGCATTCCATTATGTGTATGTACCATAGTTTGGTCATCCACTCTTCCGCTATAAATCTTAGGGATAAGTCCCTTGCCAGATATGTAATTATTGGCAAATGTGAATTTGTTGCTGTCATTTTTGTTATGTGCTTTTTCATAGTGTCGATTTTTTTGTTCCATATAATTTTCTATGCTGAGCTTG
>NW_006921681.1:2179394-2196944 GCF_000298275.1 Orycteropus afer afer
GCCACTCCTCGGAAGGAAGGTTGGGCAATCCTACTTCCGTAGTGATACTGCCTCAGAAACCCAAGGAGGGGTCGCTATGAGTCTGGGCCGACTCGACAGCACATAACAACAACAACAACATACTTCTGTTTAAGGAGCTCTGGTGGCATAGTGGATAAGGCATTTGGCTGCTAACCAGAAGGTCAGCAGTTCAAACCCACCAGCCACTTCATGGATGGAAGATGGGGCAACCTACTTCCAAAAAGATTTTGAGCCTTGGAAAACCAGTGGGGGTGTGTATGAGTCGGCATCAATTAGATGGCAATGAGTTTAGTTTGTCTTTTTGGGGGGTATACTTCTGTTTGAATTCCACCATTTAATACATTACTGGAATGTGGCATGTATGAGAAATAGCTGGCTGGTGCAAACGGTTGATGAATTTTCTGAAAAGCCACCTGAAAGGTCGGAGGTTCGAGTCAGCACATAAGTGCCTTAAAAAAAAAAAAAAAGGCCCAGGTAATCTACTTCTGATAAATCAACCATTGAAAACCCTATCAAGCTCTGTTCTGCTGTGACACACATGGGGTCACCATCAGTCACAATCCAGTTGATGGGTTTTTTGGTCACATGACCTTCTGTTGTCATCTTCTTGCCCTTCTCCTGCTCTTCCTCCTCCTTTTTCTTCACTGTTATCATTAACATCAAACACAAGTACAGAAAACTTTTCTTCCATCATAAAAGTACAAAATTTCCAGTCATCTGCTATATTTCAAATGGTGGAGGGTACCAAAATGGGGTACTCTTCTGCTTGGAGACATTGTTTCATCTTTAACTGGGGTCCTTTCTGCTATCTTTGTATGAGGAGAGTCTGATGTAGAATTAATAGCAGTCTACTCACATGTGAACCAACATGTAAGAGCCTGATTTTAATGAAATATTGAAAAACAAATGGAGGTATTTGGAATACGGGTAGTTATGTGGGGTGATTTAGCTCAAGGGGCGTTTTATTCTGTGAAATGCAAGAAGCTAATTGGCATGTGTCAACTTTGGCTAATGGGAATCGCTTTAAAGTATGAAACCAAAGTTCTAAAAAGCAGAAAGATGAGCCTCTTAGATTTGTTGCAATTAGGTCTCCAAGCGTTTAAACCCGCTTAATAATTTTCCCTTCATTTTCCGTGGGCTGTGGGAGTGTGGGAGGAAAATCGGTAACCTATAAGGGAGTTGGGGGTGTGAACACAGTCCTATATATAATTTACTTTCCTGGAAAGATATATAGTTAAGTCATTTCAATTGCTTTTTTCCTGGGGGCGTGTAGCTTGCAGCTCTGACTTGGAGTTGGGTGGCGTCCATTAGAAGTGGCAAATTTTTTATGGAGGAATTGAGGAACTTTTAGAGCTTTATAGTGCATATTTTTAATATGTTAAGTGCTCTGAGTGTGTTTGGATTTCTCCATCTTCTTTAAATAAATGGATTTTACAATTGTAAAGTGGTGACTTACTCTCTTTTTGGGTTGCAACTCACAATAGCTCCACCTCCCCAATGAAATTTTAGGCACTGTGGGTTCCAAAATGCTAACCGTGAATTTTTTTCTTCTCTTTTTTAGCTTTGAGCATTGTAGGCTAAAGTTTGGAGTTTCTGAAGCAGCCAGCATATTTTAATTTAATCTACTGCGGCTGTGTTGTCTCTTGTTGATAGCATAATGCCAGAGCCACAGAGATGTTTTCACGATGTAAATAATTTGTGTATTATACGTTGTCTAAACATGGCGTGCATGTGATCGACTGCAGTAAAATTGCCTGGATATGGTTTTACATGACGGACTGTAATGGTTGCTTCGGAGTCATTAGAGTCCAGCATGTAAATAATTCGCATTTAAAAATGGTCTTCAGTGTGCTGAGACAATGGATGTGGATGCCTCCTCCAGGTTCATTAATTCCATCCAGGATTCACGGTCCACAGCACCTGAAGGCACGGGCCTGCTCTTCACCAGCTAGCTTGCAGCCTTCCTGTCCACCTGGCCGTCTCCCAGGTGTGCATGCAAACAGACCTCGAGCTTTATCATTTTACCTTTAAAAGCGCAGGGTCATAAACTTAGCCAAGCACAATGCAGATGAAAATCTGGAACTAGGACTTCAAGTCTCTCCCTGTGATTGCTCTCTTGCTTTTTATAAAGACAGGTACAAATGGGAGCGGGAACAGGGAAAGCTTGGATGTGGTGCCCCAGTTTTGGGGAGGAGCAGGGAGATGAGAAGAAGTGGAAAAATTGCTTCTTAAAAGTTGCCCCTGAGCCAGCATAGGTAACAGTGTCAGATAGTCTTTGTTCATTTTACATGAAAAAACCCAGTTACGCTGACTGTGGTCCGACCATGGCGACCCCATGTGTGTCAGAGAGCTGTGTTCCTCAGGGTTTTCAGTGGCTGATTTTTCAGAAGCAGAGGGCTAGGCCCTTTTTCTAAGAGGCTCTGGGTGGGCTTGGAGGTGGTACGCTGACGGCGGCTTCCTTCGTCTTCCTTCTTCCCTGCTTCTTTTTAGCGGGTCCAGAGAGACAGTGAGGCCAGACCAGGGAGCACTGGGGCTGCGATTTAATGGGCATGTATTGTTTAAGAGGGCCGCGTAAGCGCTCTCTGAAACACACACACAAAATAACATAAATCAGAGCCAGAATCTTTTAACATTTACAGTTTTAAATGAAATTCCTGTTGAGAGTCTCTTAAGCTAGATTTATATCTGATTTTGCATTGAACTGTGTCGTTATGTGGGGCTGAAAAACTCTTACGAAATTAAGCATAATGCAAAAACATGCTGAAAAGACAGTTCTGTAGAAATGTGAAACATTATTATGTTATAGAATATTGGAGTGAAGAAATATGCATAAAGGCACAATTACCATGGACATTTTCCTTTTAATGATCCTTGTACAATCCTTGGCAGAAAGGTTTGCTGACGTCTCCTTGTAGATAAAGGAAAATTGAGACAATATTGATATTCTACATCCATTCTGAATTTCAAAGAATACCAGGATGGTGGTGTTCTTCATAGTCCAAATAAGGAGGCCTGGCTAATCCTCGTAACAGATGATTGCAGAGAATCTGGGAGAATCTGGCATTAGTGTTTGAGGATTTAACTGAAGCCTGCCTACCATACACAGATCAAGAGGTTGAAATAACTCATGAAAGAATTAATGTTAGACCCACTGAAGAACTTCTGGATGCTCTGAATTAGAAGCACTAGAGTGACTCTCAGGTTGTTGGATTCTTTCCTCGACAGAGTTTGTAGGATATGAAAGCATCTGGCAGGGATTGCTTAGGGGGAGTCTTGGGGTGATGGAGACTCTTAGCTTGGGCTGTGCTTTATTGTTTTCACTTAGCTGCTATTGTTGTTAGTTACTGTTGAGTCAACTCTGACTCATAGTGACCCCATGTACAAAAGAATGCCTGGTCTTGCACCATCTTTGTGATCACTGCTATACTGAGTCTATTATTGCACCACTGCTCTGGTGGCATAGTGGTTAATGCATTTGGCTGCTAACCAGAAGGTCAGTGGTTCAAACCCACAAGCTTCTCTGTGGAAAGAAGATGAGGCAATCTACTTCCATAAAGATTTACAGCTTCTGAAACCCAATGTGGGTTGCTATGTGTTGGAATCAACTTGATGGCAGTGAGTTTTTTTTGGTTTCTAATGTAGCAGAGGCTCATATTTCAGCAAAATATAGGACAATATTCTGTTGTGATCCATAGAGTTTTTGTTGGCTCATTTTCAGAAGTAGATTGACAGGCCTTTCTTCCTAGTTTGTCTTGGTCTGGAAGCTCTGCTGAAACCTGCCCACCAGGAATGACCTTGCTGGTATTGGAAATACCAGTGGCGTAACTTCCAGCATCATAGCCACATGCAAGCCACCGCAGTAGGAGATATTTCTCAGTCTTGATTCCCGAAGTGGAAGCCTCGCCCCACCACCCCAACTCTCACTGATCTGGCTTTAGAGTAAATGGGAATTTGTTTTGTTCCTGGAGTTTTGTCCTTACTTCCTCCCATTCTGAATGCAGGAGCTCTATCTAGTCTCCCAAATGACTTCCAGAGAAAATGCTTCTTCTCTTGTCTCATTTCACTGCACATGGGGGCCTCTGCTGGCACCTTGGCGTGGGTGGTATGGACAACCGCTGGGAGCAGAAGCTCCATTTTCCCCTCTTGTTGTACCAGAACTGCTTCTCTTGGCTAAGAGTTGGGGCTCAGGTGGGGTAAGAGGGCACTGTTTCTCTGCCTTTCTGATTCAGCCCTGCTGATAAGAGATCCAGAGCCCTGAAGAAGGCTGGTTGACACCACTGAGAGCATAAGCCTTTTAGAAAACTCTCTCTCGCCCTTGAGCTCATATCAGGTCCCTTGGCAGACCTCTGTGAGCCTGTGTCCTCTAAACCTGTCATTAAAATGCCACTGGCTGATGGAGGAGGGGGACAGAGGCTGAGACACGCCAGGTTGGAACTCAGGGGCTCTTTGCGTTTCTGCTGTGGTCAGACTCAGGGTCAGGTGACAGCCAGCCTCATGCCTCGAACGGGCTGGCGGTAGCTCCCTTTTCTTCTGCTTTTCTTGGAAGCGCTTAAAGGATCCCTAGACATTTGTTACTTAGAGTTGCTTGAAATTAAACAATTTAATTCTAATTTGGGCCTGCAGTGCCTTGCTCTTGGCCACCAGAGGGCACTGTAATAAGGTAGAAAGCAGGTGTTCCAGAGAGTCTTAAGTTGGTAGTTGCCTCAAAAATCATAATGAAACCAAACAAAATCCTCTCACATTTTCTGACGGGCTTGCATGTGCTGGAGTGTGCTCTGGGGCACACACCCATAGACCTGCTTTCTTCCCAACTGTGGAGGGTCTGCTCTACTGCAAAGCCCGGAGGGGTTGGGGAAGGCCGTACCTAGGGGACATTTGGCTCCCAAGGTGCCTGGGCAGGACCCTCCCTGTGCAGGTGCCCAGTCATGGGGCAGAAAGGTGCCCACACTCAGCGGAGGGGGGAGCTCCTTCCCACACACTCTACTCACACTCTGTGCTTCCTTCTCAAAACCATTTCTTGTAGCAATGCTGGGGGCAGGCTTTTTTAGTTTGGCTTGTCTGACTTACCTCTATGAGTGTCTGTGTTTTGGTGTGTGCACATGTGTGTATGTATATGTGTTCCTCCCTCTGTAACAAGGGTCAGTGAACGTACTGACCCAGAGTTGTTTGGAGTGAACATGAAGTGATGCACATAGGTGCTTCAGGGCACATGGCTTGGCTTCTGCTAGTGTTTCGTAAAAGCTGTTGTTGTTAGCTGCTTTTGGATCAGCCCCCAACGCAAGGCAACCTTATATACAATGGAACGAAACACTGCCTGGTCCTGCCCTAGCCCTGTGATCAGTTGCATATTGGACCTTTGTGATACATAGGGTTTTCATTGGCTGAGTTTGGGCAGTGGACTGTCCGGGTTCATCTTAGTCTGGAAGCTCTGCTGAAGCCTGTTCAGCATCACAGTGACACACAAGTGTCCACTGAGGGACCAGTGGGGGCTGTGCCTGAGGTGCACTGGCCACAAATTGAATCCGGGTCTCACCCATGGAAGGCGAGAATTCTACCACTAATCATAAAATTCAGTTGTAGTATTATTAGTAGAGGGAAGATCAATGGCAAATATTTGCCTCCTCAGAGCGGCTCTGCCTCCCCCCAACAGAGTCTGGTGCTACCCTTCCTGCCCTCCTGGGCCATCCTCTCTACATGTTGATGCTAGTCCCTAGAGAGTAAGGAATGCCTGCCTTTACTGGCAGTAGTTTCCAACGTTGCTCGAGGGGAGATGTTTCTATCCTTGGTGGGGGGCTGGCAGGAGGACTTTAGGGCTTGGGTGGTGGTGGTCTGCATTTGGCACACACTCGGACCCTCTGGCTGGAGCTTTGATGAGACTTCTCTTGCCTTCATTTCTCTCCCAGCCCCCGGATCCCCCAGCTGCTGCGCGTGGTGATGTTAGAGATCCATGCGGCTCTCTGCAAGGAGCCAGGCAATGCGGGGAGAGGGCAGTTTGGAACCAGGTGCTCCATTCCTCACTGGGAACATTTGGAGGATATATGGGTCTTGGGGAAGGTGAATGCATTACCTGGGCCCTCTAGAGAGCCATTCCGGCTGCCAGCAGAGGAGGTCAGGAGCAGTGATCTATAGGAGATGCTGCTGCCATCCGCCTTCAGCGGTAATTTCCCAGAGATGTCTCTGTGGAGGTGTCATGCACACGCAGAAAACTGCTAGGGCTGCAGAGCAGATGCCCCAGCAGCATCGAAGGTGGGAAGTGGTTGATGGGTGGTGGGCAGCTGTGGCTGCTGGGCCTCTGCCTGGAGTGACCAGGATGGGGAGAGATGTGGAAGACAAAGAGTCTTGCTATTAGGGACACTACTGTTTGTCATGTGCCTTCTGGTGTGGAGGATGGCATGGCTGTTGGAGCTTCAGCAGGTCCCAAAGGATCTGAGGTTGGAAAGGCACAAATATGGTTAGAAGTGGGCATCTACCTGCTGCACATAGGTGTTATAGGGGTGCTGAAAGAGGAGCTATGGTAGTTCAGTTTGTGTGTCAACTTGGCTGGGCCTGGTTGAGTGGCTGGGCAGCTGGATGTATTATTCCCCATGATGAGACTGGTAGTCAACTCCACAGTAGAATCTACTGTGAGCAGCTGAGTAGCTGCCTTAGGGGTGTGGTCTGCTTCCTATATATGAGGAGAAGCCTTGGGGAATAGTCTCTGGCTCATGGCATGCTTGAACCCTGCATATAGCTGTTGTTCAGCAGCCTGCCATGCTCTGCCAATCTTGGGACTTTTAATAGACTTGAATTAATGGCCTGCCATGTGGTTTGGAAATATCAGGACTGTGCCTTATTACTTGCCAACCTTGGGCTTGTCAGCCTCAGCAGCCAGCAGCTGTCTGAGTGAAGAAAACCTCTAGTTTCAGTGGGCCCGGAGCAGGAGGCAGAGCTGAAGCCCAAGGTTGAGGGGCTTTCACCCAGACCCTAGATGCTGGTACCTTGAACTCGGTCTTTTAGCCTCCTGAACTGTAAGAGAATAAACTTCTGTTTGTTAAAGCCACCCCATTTGTGGTATATTTCTGTCAGAGTGGCACTAGGTAACCAGAGTAGGAGCTGTGTTTGCTGGCCTTGAAGACTTGACATCTGGAGCCTGAAGCACTGGAGGCAGGGAGTTCTAAGCCCCTCCCTTTCTCTGAGTGACCGGACACATCAGCTCTTCAGTGTGGCTGGAAAATGAATTTGTCCCTGTGTGTCTTCCTGCTGCTTTTTTCCTGGCGTATCTTTTCTCTTAACCTGTGGCTCCTGATTGGACTCTGCCTCACGGCGCCCCGCTGTGTGCCAGAGCCGAACTGTGCTCTGCAGGGTTTTCAGTGGCTCATTTTTCTGATGTAGATCGCCAGGCCTTTCTGCCAAGGTGCCTCTGCATGGACTCAACCTGCTAACCTTTCAGTTAGCAGCCAACCATGTTAACCATTTGCACAACCCGGGGATGACTCCTAGCTTTTCTTTATTCCTCTCTCCCACTCTCTTCATCTTCCTTCTCCCATCTGTGTTTTCGTTTTTTGTCTTCTAGCCACATCTCCTCTCTTTGCAACATCTTACCATTTTGTCTTTTAAAACCCCCACCCATTTGAAGACCATCTACACAGGTCCTGGAGTTTTTTAGAAGCAGCTAAGGCACTGAGCTGCTTTATAAACCCAAGGAACCCATCTCTTCAGCTGATGGTATCTTCTACACACGAGATCTTCTAAAGCATAGCCTGTGCCTGAAAACTGCACAGATGGATTCTCCTGTTTTTTACTACATGACAGATACCAAGCAAATGTTTTATATAGTTTTCTTTTTTAAAATCCTCTTAAAGACCCCAAGAAGCCAGTCCTGATATTATCCTTATTTTTGAGATGCATAACAGAAGTTCAGGCTGTTTAAAGAATAACTTGCCTAAGGTCACCCAGAGAAGCCTTTGGTTAATCATTCAGTTGCCAACCAAACGGTTGGTGGTTTGAACCCACTCAGTGGCTCCCCAGGAGAAAGATGTGGTGATCTGCTTCTATGAAGATTACAGCCTAGAAGACCCTACGGGGCAATTCTACTCTGTCATACGGGGTCACTTTGGGCTGAAAATCCACTTGATGACACATAACAACAACAATGATAAGGTCAGCCAGCAGGACCCAAAGCCCATGCTCCTTGTCCACTATGATATTGTGCCCCCAGGGATGATGGTCACCCTGTTCTGTGAAGATCCCCAGCTGCCACCAGCCACACCTGCATGTCTAACCCCCTTCTGCTGAAGATTGAAAGTACCTTCGTTTTCATTGGGTCCACAGCGGGTCACCATCCTGCATGAAATGCCCCCCATACATGCCTAACTAGCCATCAAGTGGCCCTCAGGCCAACCTCAAACTCTTTAAACTTTTAAGTGTAGCTACATTTGGCAGATTATTCTTATTCCACTAGAACCATTACATGCTTATTGTAGTTGCCCTAAGAGAAAAAAGCGTTCTGGAATGGGCAGGGGCACCTAGAATGCAACTGATATTACTGAATTGGGATTTCTCGATTCAAGATAATGAAATTGACTTTTCCAGTATTATTGTGCCGGTTGAGCCTGAGTAAAGCAGATGGCATAGATTTCATGAGTTTCCTTATCATAGATGTTTTTCAGTATTTGTACTCGGATTGTGTGGCTGATAAGGGACTGGAGTTCAGCATTTTCTTACCTGGTCCTGGTGAAGCAATGGCTAAGCACTGGTTGCTAACTGAAAGGTTGGTGATGGGGACCCACCCCTGTTGCTCTGCAGCAGAAAGACCTGGCAGTCTGCTTTCGTAATGATTGTCGTTATTGTTAGGTGCCATCCAGTCAGTTCTGACTCATAGTGTGCAACAGAATGAAGCACTGCCCAGTCCTGTGCCATCCTCACAATCATTGCTGTTTGTGAGCCCATCGTTCCAGCCACTCTTTGATCCATCTTGCTGAGGGTCCTCTTTTTCACTGACTTCTACTTTACCAAGCAGAAGTAATGCTTCTGATGTCCAAAGCATGTGAGATGAAGTCTGGCCACCCTCATTTCTAAGGAGCTTTCTGCTGTACTTCTCCAAGACAGATTTGTTTGTTCTTCTGGCAGTCCATGGTATATTCAATATTATTCTCCAATACCATAAAGATTACAGTCTAGAAATCCCTATGTGGCAGTTCTACTCTGTTCCTTGGAATCCCTATCAGTCAAAAATCTACTCAACAGCATGTTACAGCAACAATACCTTGTCCTAGTTCTCTCCTTCCATTAAAAAAATTGCAAATTCAGAGGCCTTGAATGTGCCTGATTTGGATTTTTTGATACTGAAGGCAATGCTAAACTCAGGGCATTTGGCGGTGATGTGGTACTAAAACCTGAGAAAAATCAAAGAGATTAAATCAATGGTTTAGTGCTTGCTGTTCTTTCCCAAGCTGCTTTTCCAGGCTCCCAGAATCCAGCTTCTGAGGCTCCTCCAACTGGGGCCTAGATAGGAGGAGACCCGTTCGTGGGAATCTCTCGCCTCTGACCTCTCTTGGCAGAAGTACACAGAAAGTCCCATTTCAGATCTGCTTCTGCATATTAATAGCAATATTACTTTTAAATTGAAAATTTCATTCCTCCTGCCTGGTGTGCAAGCAAATAATTGAGATCTAATTTACTTTATTTAATAAGTTGGCCGTCAAGGTGGCTGAGCCCACACTGGTGAAAACTTGGTGAGTATTTGCTTATAGCCTCTAGATTTTTCTAGTTGGCTTGTTTGGGTGTAGGAGGTGGCCTCAATGCTGATCAGCAATACCTCTGCTTCTTGGGGCCTGTGATGGAGTAAATCGTGCCCTCCCAAAATATCTGTTGAAGTCCTAACCTTGGTACTGTGAACTTGAGCTTGTTTGATATTAGATCTTTGGAAGTGTTATCAGTTAAGTTAACATGAGGTCATATTGGAATAGGCTGTGTCTTTATCCCATCTCTTTGGTGTCCTATGTAAGGGGAGAAGAAACACAGTGAGACAGAGGGAGGAAATCCACGTGAAAACGTGTCTACAAGCAAATGTACGCCTGCAGTTACCAGCAGCTGAGAGAGGCAAGACATGATCTTCTTCTAGAGACTTTGGAGAGAACTCTCAGCTGGGAGTCTCTGGGTGGTACAGACAGTTAAGGTGCTTGACTGCCAACCAGAAAGTTGAAGGTTTGTGTCTACTCAGAGGTGACTAGGAAGAAAAACCTGGCAATTTATTTCTAAAAAATCAGCCATTGAAAACCCAATGGAGCACAGTTCTATTTACCCATGAGTTAGAGTTGACTGGATGACAACTGGTACTGGTGTGGCCCTGCTGACATGTTATTTGGGATGTGTAGCATCCAGAGCTGTAAGACAATATATTTATGTTGTTTTAAGCCACCCACATGGTGATATTTTGTTATAGCAGCCATAAGTCACTAATACAGGGGCCATGGTGGGACTGCACTTTCTTGCCCCCTTGAAGGTAGGGCCAATGTAGCTTTGGCCAGTGCAGTGTGAACAATGACATGTGTCTCTTCTGGACGAAGCTTTAAGAGCCCATGTATGGTTTACCATGCACCCTGCCCCTGACTCAGCAATAGTGGAGGCTCATGTGCGGTGGAGCCTTCATCAGCCTGGGTCCTGCCACAAGGAGCAGAGCTCCCTCACCTCCCAGTCTGCTTTGGGGGTGTGATCAGCAAGAAACAGACCTGTGTTGCTTTAAGCCACTGAAATTCTAGGGTTTCTTGTTACTGCAGCACAACTTTGCACATCCTGATGAGATGTTCTGTAGGATAAATTTTCCCCCATAGGTGAGCAAGGGGATGCTCCACAGAAAAGGTTAAACTTGAGCACAGTCTTTAATCAGGACTCAGCATTTTCCTGGTGTAGAAAGGGGAAAGGAATTCCAAATGGAGGGGCTACTACACCCAAGGCCTAAAGGGTGAAACTTCTAGCTCTGTCAAGAGTTATTTTTCTTCTTTGTCTGTCCCTCCTCTTTTCTGTCTTCCATTTACCTTTCACTGTCTCTCTCCTCCATTCCTTTCTTCTTCCCCTTTAGTGTCCTCCATTCCACCCTCTTCTCTTGCCAGGCATCTGAGCCTCAGTGATTCTGGAAGATGCCATTTAACAGACCTGTGGCCTCAAAGAGGTTTTCTTGGCAGCCTCATTATCATCTGCTATGTGTCTTTTCATTGTTGTTCCAAACTCTTTTGGGAAGGTTCCTAGAACTAGATGGGGCAGTGGTGGTTGGGGGTGGAATTCTCACCTGTTGTGCAGAGACTTGGGTTTGATTCCTGGTCAGTGCACCTCGTACACAGCCACCACCCATCTGTCAGTGGAGGTTTGGGTGCTGCTGTGATGCTGAACAGGTTTCAGTGGACCTTCCAGACTCTGACAAACTAGGAGGAAAGGCCTGGTGATCTACTTCCAAAAATCAGACAATGGAAACCCGATGGATCAAAATAGTTGGATCTGCAGCTGATCATGGGGATCAGGACCAGACAGTGATTAGTTCTGCTGTTCATGGAGTCACTATGAGTCAAGGGCCAACTCAATGGCAACAACAGAATTAGAGAGTGAAGCTGAGAATTGCAAATTCCCTGCTTGCTGGGTGCTGGCAGTGGGGTCGGGGCATTAGCTATACAACACATGGAAGCAAGTGTTTGATGGTCTCCCACCCAAGTTTAATGCCTCCCCAGGCACAGAGCTCTTGTGATTTGGGATAGATTCTGTATAAATCCTGGAATTTCTATTGCCAGGTGACTTTTTCTAGTTTTCATTGAGAAAGAAGAGATTTTTACAACTTCACTTGCCCCTTCTCACCAATAAATCTGCCACTCAGCCAATTGGTCAATTCCAGGCTGCGTGTCCTGAGAGCAGGAAAAGTCTTGGGTCACAACTGTGTGGCCTGTCTGGGGACATGGGACATGGGGGGGAAGGGGAGCCTCCTTGGCCTGGTGAGGATCAAGATCTGCACTTTTGTTGGATGGTACTCAGTGCAGCGCTTTATTAAGATAATCTCAATGTCATTGCTTTAGGAACAGAACCTATTAATTATTATGACAAGCAGAAATTTTAGAGTATGGAAAAAAGGAAAAAAACAGAGTCACTCCAAGGTAAAATAATCCTTTGCAAGTGGAAAGTCCAGGTAATTATTCAAGTGAGGCAAACACTACATCGTCACATAGGGACTCATTGGAAAAACAAAATACAATCATTTTCAGATGGAATTAGTAAATTAAGAGTTGCAGGAATGGGTCTTTGTGGGAGAAGGGCAAGTCTGCCATTTGCTTTGGGCTAGCCAGGCAGCTAGTGGCAGGGTGGATGGGCTCTGCTCCCAGCAGCCTTTGCCTGGGGAGGTGCTGGGCTTCCTTTCTATGTTTGGCACGAACTGTCATCCCTACCTGAGCTCTGTAAGAATTCCAGCTTCTTCCATAAGTGTCTTGAGCATACCCATCCCATGTATCTGAGTCTTGAGATATAAATTCTCACCTTCCTTCATTGCTTTCTCAACTATTCTAGAGTCAGAAGTGGGTGGCTTCCTTTGTAACACAGGAGTTGGAGCATCTGGCTTGCATGTTGGCTTCTGCCACATGTTAGTATGTTGTTAGGTGTCGTCAAGTCAATTGTGCCCCATAGCAACCTCTTGTGACAGAGTAGAACTGCCCTGTATGGTTTTCTTGGCAGTAATCTTTAAAGAAGCAGTTTGCTGAGTCTTTCTCCCATAGAACCACTGAGTGGGTTCAAACCACCAACCTTTGGGTGAGCAGCTGATGGCTAACCACTTGTACCACCCAGGTGCATGTATACGGACTCATGTACTCATATATATATTCATATTCATATTCATATTCATATACTGCTAACCAAAGGGAGCTCTGGTGGCATAGTGCCTAAGGCATTTGACTGCTAACCAGAAGGCTGGTGGTTCAAACCTACCAACCATTCCTCAGAAGGAAAATTGGGCAATCTACTTCCGTAGAGATACCACCTCAGAAACCCACTGAGGGGTCACTATGAGTCGAATAGACTCGACGGCAGTGTGTTTGTTTTTTTTACTAACAAAAAGGTTGGTGATTCAAAGATACCCAGTGGCTCCACGGGAGAAAGACCTGGTGAACTGTTTCCATAAAGGTAATAGCCAGGAAGACCCTATGGAGCAGTTCTGCTCTGACACACGAGGTCCCCAGACTCGGCGGTCGACTTGATGGCACCTGACAACGACAGCAACATAGGTGTGCAAACACATGTGTACGTGGTACGAATTGCAGGAAGGCATGAACCTTTGAAGCTGAGCTGGGTGATGAAGCCTTCCCCAAATGCATTTAAAATTGTTCCCAGGACTAAGACGTGATCCACCAACCTGTGTTGCAAATCTCCTCCAGCTTTAGGAATTAGTTTAAATTAAAGTTACAGACAGGCCAAATCTCCCCAGACCCAGGCTAACTTAGCAAGTGTGAGGCTTCATGTGAACAAGTGGCTCCCTGAAATTGCACATGGGGAAAAGGATGCTGCCTGTAAGCTCATTAAGTGGTGGCCCAAGCATTAGCCATTCTCTGGGTCATGAACTCAGGTCATTTCATGTTTGGGGGTATATACACTAGCTGAGTGCTGGTTCCCAGGTCCCTCCTAATGACATCTATTTCAGGGGAGAGAGAAGCCAGTGGCCATAGCATATTGCTGGAAGCCCAGTGAGCAGAGGAGCTGGACTGTGCATGTCAGCACTGGCTGCACGCCCATCTGTGCCCCAGCCCCCACATCAGCTCTTCCATGTTTTGATCTTGATTGTGAGGCACTGGGGCAGGTGCTTGTGTTCCTTAGGTGAGTGGAGACATGTGAATATCCCGTCACAGAATGTGCTGCTGGGAGAGATTAGCGAAGGATTGATGTGAGCCCTTGGCTCTGACCACTCTCTCTGCTGGTGTGTGGAAATCTCAGAGCTCCAGCGGGCAATTGCTGAGCCCTCTCAGAATACAAGGAGCAGCACCCATGGTGCTGGCAGATGGCATTTGAAAGGGACTCTGTCCGTGACTCAGTGACTGTCTAGTCCCAGGTAGATGGGTGGTAGCCTACTGGTACTGTAGGTTCCTGTCCCAGGTGGACATATCCACGAGCTTCCACTGAATCCTAAAGCCTTCATATGGCTGTTAGTGGAGCTGGGACTTGAACCCAGGCCTCTGACTCCACTTTGCTCTGCTCCAATGTAGTGGCTGAACAGGTCAGTGATAAGCCTGGAATTCAGTTTCTGTGTGTTCTTTGATAGAATGTCCTTTTGGGAAATACCCCTGTTTGCCAGGACAGACTCAGAACATTCCAGAAATAGAGGAATCCATATTTATTCTAATAGGACATAGACAGTGTCTAGTAGGTGGCCCTTTTAAACTCATGATGGTTCTCCCTGGTCTTTCAAGTCATCCTTGCCCTCAGGACCCTTATCCCATATGGCTCCATACACCCTCATTGCTGATGTCATAATCCCCCCTCCCAACTCCTGAAACCCTACCTCTGTTCCTTTGGGAACTTGCTGCCACTTATCAACAAAATCCTCTATCCAAAAGGAAACCAAACCAGTTGCTGTCAGTTCGACTCTGACTCATGGTGACCCTATGTGTATCAGAGTAGAACAGTGCTCCATAGCATTTTCAGTGGGTTATCTCAGTATTGGATCTCTAGGTATTTCTTCAGAGACACCTCTGAGTGGACTTGAACTTTCAAACTTTTGATTCGTAGTTGAGCATTTAACTTTGTACCACTCAGTCTCCTTTGATCCCCCATATCCTCAGTGTCTTCCTCGAGTGCCTACTTCTAATTTTCCCTTTCATGAAGTCTAGCTTTCCCTTGGGGACGCTACTGCCTTGCAGCCCTTCAGGGCAGGCTGCTCTCTTCTTCCACATCCCACAAAAGATGGGACCAGGGGAGCAGACATACCCTGCTCCTTGATCTACTTCCAGGCCACAGACCCTTCCCCCAGTTCCTGTGGTCATGCTCTCAGACTATCCCTCTCCCCACCACTGCTGTTGGGGTCCCCCAGCCACCACACGTCACTCTTCTCCACTCCTTGAAGGTCATGGTGCCTGATTCTGGAACACCCTCCAGTGTTTCACAATGTTTCAAATTCTCGATTGATGATACTTCGGGTTCTCAGTTCCTTGACTTCCTCTCCCCTGAAGATCTTTCCCTTCACCTTGTCCACTAATTTACCCCCAGAGCCATATACCCATCATCAGTGGCTTTAGCCCCTTTATTATCTCAAGTTTCAGCAGCTCCTTTTTGCTACCACCTCCTGTCCTCCCAGTTCACGCCTTCCGATGCCCTGAAGCCAGCCAGAGTCTAGCTCCACCAGAGCGCAATGATCCTGTCACCACCCCCGCGTGTTCTTCATATTCTCATGTTCCTTCTTAGTCAGCTCCAACTCCACAATTGTCATCATTTCTCCCTTACATTCTCTGTCAGGGCTCTGGCCTCTTCTCTCACCATCAGACTCTCTTGGCAAAGTCTCAGCACTACTTATATTTGACTCTCCTCTTACTCTGGGCCTGTACCCACCGGCTGCTCATAGGGAGGTTCACAACCACACTGCCCAGAAGGCCTTCAGTCATGACCATCAACCTCAGATGTGCCATGGACACTGTCCCATATGCCCCTGACATGTCCCCTACCCAGCCATTGTCTGCCATCTTGGACAAAGTTGTCCTCTTTTTTGTCTCCTTGCTCCTCCAACCTTCTTCTCTCATCTTCCACACTCACTCACAGCTGATGAAGACTGAGATGGTCAGAATGGCATGTTCATAAGCCTCATCTTCCTGCCTACCAGGAAAAAGGCCCCATGCCTGCTCTCAGGACCAGGAAAGAGTGGAAGTTGCTAATGCAGAAAGGATACTTGCAGGAGCAGGTAATGGATGTTCATGCTCTTGACCAACTTTTCACTTGTGACCTTGATCACCACCACACACCCCAGTCTGTTCCAAGCCAGTGCTGCTGCATCTCTCCCGCCCTGGCAGTTTCCTCTCTTTACCAGTTCTTCACCATCAGCATCCAAATAGGCTCCCATCATAAAAACACCCTTCTCTCAACTCATCTCAACTTTCCAGCTATGACTACATTTCCATTTTTCCCTTTATGGCAAACTTTTTTTTTTTTAAAAAAGAATTTATTTTATTTTTGTTGTCACTGAGAACACACACAGCAGAACATACACCACTTCAACAATTTCTACAATTCAGTGGCATTGATTACAATCTTCAAGTTTTGCAACCATTCTCACACTCTCACACTCCTTTTCCAACTTGTTCTTCCTACATTAACATAAGTTTAGTTCCCCTAAGGTTCCTAGCTCATCTTTCAGGTTGCCTGTTAGTTTGATACCATATAGATAGGCCTTAAAAACGTAAACACTCAAGGCAGACATTCTTTACTAGTTAAGCTAAACTGTTGTTTGGTTTTGAGAAGGCTTCAGGGAATATTTTTGGTTTAAGATTTAAAGTTTAAAGATTATCTCAGGGCAGTAGTGTCAGAGGTTCATCTAGCCTCCATGGCTCTAGAGAATCTGGACTCTACGAAAATTTGAAATTCTGTTCTACATTTTACCTCCTTTGATTGGGATTCTCACGGAGGCAATTAACCACACATTCCATGTCCCCCGCCTCTTCCTTCCTCTTCCTTCTTCCTCTGTTGCTCCAGGCAAATAGAGACTAATTGTTATACCAATTGTTATACCTTGGCAGTTTCCAAGCTCTTAAGACTCCAGGTACTGTTCAATGAGCTAGGAGGTAGAAAGCACCAAACACAGTATTAGGCATTTAACTGGGATATACCATGAAGCTAAGACCCTAAACTTGTAACCCAAGGAACCTAACTCTCATGAGATGTTTGGCTCTACATAAGCAGACCCAGCAGGTATTCACTTTTTTCTTTTTTTTTTTTTTTTTTTTTTTTTTTTTTTTTTTTTTTTTTTTTTGTCATTGTTGTAAATGTATCACAGAGCTTTTCCAAAAACACTTATTATTGACAGCACTGACGTTAACTGGCTGTGCAAACTCTCCTTGTGATTTCCTCACCCTGTAAACTGGAACTCAGTGCTCCAAAAGCAAGAAACCCCTTCTCCCCCTCCCTCCTCCCCCTGGGAACCACTAATAAACCTTGGTCCGTCTACATCTGTCTGTTCTCGTCTTTTTACATAAGTGAGGTAATACAATATTTGTATTTGTATTGATTGTGATTGGCTTATTTCTCTCAGCATAATGTCTTCAAATTCCTTCCATACTGTGGCGTGTATCAAAACTTCTTTCCTTTTGCTGGCTGAATACTATTCCATTGTATATATGTGCCGTATTTTGTTTATCCATTTGTCTGTTGATGGGCATTTAGATTGTTTCCACCTTTGGGCTATTGTGTATAGTGCTGCAATGAACATTGTATACATGTCTCTTTTTGAGTTTCTGTTTTAAAGTGTTTTGGGTATTGTGGTAGTTCAGTTTGTATGTCAACTTGGGCCTAGTTGAGTGGCTGGGAAGATGAGATTGGCAATCA
>NW_006921681.1:2197664-2203670 GCF_000298275.1 Orycteropus afer afer
TTTTAGCCACTATGCTACAGCCTCTTAAATCTTATTATGTGCATATGCACCTTTTCCACATTCATTGTATCCTATTTCATTTTCATGTGGTTCATCAGACGCAGCTCATGGGGGCTAACTTAAGTATGGGCAGAGCTGGGGCAACAGTGGTTGCAGGCAAGCTATGGGGTCATCCTTTCTTCAGGCTCTCTCAGAGAGCCCTCTGTGAAGAACTGGACCAACCTCAAATGCAGTCATCTAGGCCAATGACGTAGATGCCATCCAGAAGGACTGCAGAAGGCCCATGCTAACCAGGGGCAGCTGAGCAGAGCAGCTCACCGTGTGGCCTTTGGAGGCAGACCAACATGAAGTTGAGTGATGATGCTATCTACTACTACTCACCCTGGGAAAGGCCTCCTCAGTTTTCTCATATGTAGAATGGGATAGCAATAGCAGAGATGAGAATAATTGCTGAATGAATTAAGTGCTGAATAAGTAGCATCTCTTGCTATTTTAAGCAAAGCCCTGAAGTTAAGAACCAGAGACATCCTCTAAGGCAGGGTCTGTGCAAAGTGCCTCTGGAGCCCAAGGCTGTTTCAGATCTGCCTCTCACTGGCTTGGCTAGGAGGTGACTTGGTGTCCCCAAGCCTCTTCCTCCTGCATGGATGGTACTGTTTTGAGAAACAGATGTGAGAATACATGAGCAAGCTCTTTCTGAACCCCAAAGCACATAAAGATGTACCGTCTATTAGCCAGTAGCTGCTGAGTTGTTTCTGACTCATGGCAACTGCATGTGTCACAGACAGACTGCTCCAGAGGTGTTTTTATTGGCTATAATCTTAATGGAAGCAGATTTCCAGGACTTTCTTTCCCAGTGCCGGTGGGTGAGTTCAAGACACCAAGCTTTAGGTTAGTAATCAAGCACAAACCATTTGGACCACCCAGGGATCTTGTTGTTATCCATTACTATTATTTGGTCAGCACACACTAATCATGCCCTTCCTGGGATGGATGCTACATGAATGATGACCTAGCTATCCAGAGCCTATGTCCAGTGGTGACCTTATCAGTTCTTGCATGGATCTGACTGTCCTGTAACACCTTCCATGAGCCTCTCAACCCCTATCCGGAGGCTGTGGCAGTGTCATGATGGGAGCTCTGCACCTCCTTTTTCAGCCCAGGACATTTTCTCACTCTGTTACCTTCTTGGGAGCACTCAGGCCCTCCAAGGCCAGTTCTTTCCTCTCTACCACACATCCCAGCTTAAAGGATTTCATGGCTAAGCAGCTCCACTGGAGATCAACTTTTGTTCCAAGGTGACTTTTTTTGGGAGTCCTTCAAAATTAAACATGTCACCATTCCTGACTCTGCACAAGGAGGGACATTCTTTCCTCAAAAGAGTTATGTGGCTGCTTCTGCTTTCCACACAATCCCATGTCGGTCCTGGATGCTTACAGTGTGTCGGGAAGGTGAAAAACCCAACCCAAAGCAAACCAGATTCCTTTAAGGTGATTCCTACTCATGACAACCCCACATGTGTTAACTGTTAATGTGTGTGAACAGTGAGTAGAACTATTCCACAGGATTTTTAATGGCTAGTCTTTCACAAGTAGATCTCCTGGTCTTTCTCCCAAGACATCTCTGGGTATGTTTGAACTGGCAACCTTTTGGTTAGAGTCAAGTGCAAATGGTTTGCCCCACCCGGGACTGCAGGGGGGTAAGTATTAAACTCTGAGTGGACCTCTGGGGCCTACTGGCTTAGTGGTCAGGGGATTTTGAGTCACACATCTTTAAGGTTATTTCCCAATTGGAGTCAGGCAAGAAAGTTGTGTTTCACAGACATGCATGGTCCCTTGGCCTCTTTGATATTATCATGGTGCTTCTTAATATTTAAATTGATGATTTCAGTAATTTATTTCTAACCACTCAAGTCACTGAACCAGCAATTAGAATTTCCACCTGCTACTAGGTAGAAAGAGAGAGATGACCTGACTTATCAGGCTTGGTGGTGGTGGTGTTGGGTGCCATCAAGTTGGCTCTGACTTACAGTGATCTGATGTATAACAGAACGAAACACTGCCCAGTTGTGCAAAATCCTCACAATCCTTGCTTTGCAGGAGCCTATCATTGCAGCCATTGTGTCGATCCATCTTGTTCAGAGTCTTCTCCTTTTTTGCTGACCCTGCACTTCACCGAGCATCATGTCCTTCTCTAAGGAATTGTGAAAGATATTATGCTTGGTAAAGTAGAGGGCTAAAGCCATAGTATTATCACCTGGGGAGTCTCTGGGTGGTACAAATGGTTAACTTTCTTGGCTGATAACTGAAAGTTGGCAGTTCAAGTCTACCCAGGGGTGCCTTGGAAGAATGGCCTGGTGATCTACTTCCAAAAAATCAGCCATTGGAAACTTTATGGAGCATGGTTCTACTCTGACACACGCTATGCTATGAGTTAAGTTGACTTGATGGAAATTGGAAGATTTTACATGAAAGACATTTCAGAGCAATTTATTTTTTCTATATGTCTTTTTATTACTACAACAACAACAACAACAAAAATTGTACTTTGTTAAAACAGTTAAGTTAGAAAAATGCTATGGAATACCAGATATAAGGATTCATTAATGGATAAATGTGGCCAGTGTTTACTGACCACCTCCCCTAGTTTTGGTACCAGGGGTACAGAAATGGTATGATTTGTTGTCTCCCTGGGGAGGCGGAGGCAGACCACTGGGGGACCCATGTAGCACAGTGTCTATGGCAGATGTGGAGGTAGAGGTGTGAGCAGAGCCTCCAGGATGGCTTGGAAGGGACCTGGAGACCTGTGATTGTCCAGGGGGTCTTGTTGGGGAGAAGGACACAGGTAGACTTCTGTCTTTCCTTCCTGAAGCTGTTGAAACCCTGAGGGCTAAACCTTCTCCTCTCTACTTCCACAGGGACCTATCAGACAGCTGTTGTGGACCCAGGTGCCAGTGTTGCAGGCTTGTGGGCTCTCCAGCTCTAAGTCTTCCCTTAGATTTCTGTCTTCTCCTTCCTCTAATCATGGCTTAGGACCAACACCTCTCTAGGAGTTTTTAGGGCACCCCAGTAGGGGAATAAAAGTAGGGGAAATGGGTCTCCTGCTTTCTGCTCTTCTCCTCCCACTGGGCCTGAGACAGGGGGCTAGTCTTGAGCTCTGGGGTCTCCTGTCTGTCTTTTTGCAAGCTGAATTCCCCCAGGAAATTTACCCTTTTGGAAAAGGAATTGAAATCTCTATTCTCACCTGCTGGGTTCTTAGCTTGGAGTTGGAGGTATGCATCTGTGGCTCCCTGTTCTAGTTCCCCAGCATCCCACGACCCATGTAAAATGTCTCACTATTGATTGCCTTAGCAAGAGGATTGGGGATTGACTTTTGAAGGACCTGTATTCCTGTCAGAGCAAAGTATCTAAAACACCAACTTTACAGGTATTTAAACAGAGACTTACAGTGGGTTTTATGACACCCTCTGCAGCAAGTTCTGCAAATTCTCAGGTTGTTGGGACGGCTCTCACAGAAGTTCAGGTTGCACTCTGCTCTGACTCAGTCTCCCTTCCTCTCAGAGAAGGGGCCAGAACTTCCAGGGCCTCCTTAGGGTCCTGGGAAGATGTCCAGCTGCCTGTCTAATCTGACCCACGTGGTGAAATCCCATCATGAAGGCAAGGACGTCCAGGCCCAGAGCTGCTGGGCTTGGCTACATTATGTCAGGGCCAGTCTATAAACCTCTTTGGCAGCTCATCCCAGAAACATGCTGATTGAAATACAGTTTTAGTGTTGTGAGTCCTCTGGCCCAGGTATATTCCAGATTTGTCACTGATCCTTCTATGAGGCCTTTAATCTAGTCATAAAGCTTTCCCTCTGAGCTGGAACAGGGTCCTGGACTTCTCAGAGCCAGTTTTGTGAAGACATGAGGTTGGGACTGGAAGAAGACATCATATCTGAGAATGCTCCCTGCATGGACCCCACTTCTGGAAGCAGAAAAGGCCTGGCCATTCTGTTACAACAGAATATGAGAAGAGGAAGGACAACTCCAGAGGCAAGGAGGGTCACTTCCAGCAAGGTCTGATATTCTAATAGTAACCTCTTGCTGAAAGTTGGCATCACCCAGGTCCAGTTCTGTGACCCCTGTCCTGGAAACCACAGAGCAGAACCACAGCTGACATCATTCCCAGGAGTTATGCCTGGCTATGTGGGGTGGTCCTTCCTCTCCTTCTTGCATGCCATTGTGCCCCTGTAGGCCTCTGACTTTGGAGGCTGCTGGGGGTCCTTTCTCTAGACTACCCCAGCATCATGGCACATCTCTTATGTCCAGGGAGTTCCTGGGTAGTGCAACTGAAAGGTTGGAAGTTCAAGCCCACACAGAGGCATCTAGGCAGAAAGACCTGGAGATCTACTTCTGAAAAATTAGCCATTGAAAACCCCATGGAGCACAAATCTACCCTAACACACATGGGGTCACCAGGAGTTGGAATCACCTTGATGGAAAATGGTTTAAAGTCCAGGACTGGAATCTGCTCTGGACTCTGATGTCCAGAGTTTGGTTTCTCAGCCCCACTGTGCTGGGACTGAGAGTTCCTTACCTTGCTGACTTACTTCATGCCCAGGATGCATTCTTGGCCAGAGACAGCTCAAGTTTTCTCGTTTCTATCCCAGACCTGATCTCTTAGCAGGGGAAAAGTGGAGAAAGCCATCCAGGCACTTTGTTTATGGACCATGGGGCTGCCTGGGGAATCCTAACTTGCAATCCCTATTTATGAACTGGCAGAAATGATGTCAAATTTATTGCTGTAAAGTCGGTACTCTTGCTTGAAAGCGTAGGGCAGGCACTGATATGATTTCTCTGTGTAGAGTGAAACCTATTAGTTGTTTTTGTGATGAATGAATAAATGAAGGATGAACAAGTGATGCCCAACAAGTAGAAAGGTGATTTATGCCTCTAACTGCAGCAGCCCACTGCCACCTGGGTTCTCTGTACTTAGAGGTGGTGTGTGGGGTGATAGCTCAGATTCACCCAAGTTCTAACGTGGAGGCCATAGCCTATTAAAAAATCCCCTCCTGTCTCCTAGGACTGCTGTGACAAAATACCACAAAGTGCGTGGCTTTAAACAACAATTATCATCTCACAGTTCTGGAGGTCAGAATTCCAAGTAGGGTAACAGCTGTGTTGACTCCTGTGGGCCCTGAGAGAGGAACGGCTCCATGCCTTTCTCCCAACTTGTGGTGGCTCCCAGCAATCCTCAGTTTACATCTGCCTCTGTAGTCACATGGCATCCTTCTTCTGTTTCCCTGTCTCTGTGTCTCTTCTTTTTTATAAAGACATGAATCATGTAGGGTTTGGACCCACCCTCCTCCAGTGAAACTTCATTTTAACCTTCAAAGACCGTATTTCCAGGTACTAAGGGTTAGGACTTCAACAAAGCTTTTTGGGAAACATGATTCAATCCATAGCACCTCCTCTCCTTAAACTAATATTTTCTAGATGTTGTCCAGATG
Source organism: Orycteropus afer afer (assembly GCF_000298275.1). Lineage (NCBI taxonomy): Eukaryota > Metazoa > Chordata > Mammalia > Tubulidentata > Orycteropodidae > Orycteropus > Orycteropus afer. The sequence continues at coordinate 2,203,152 of NW_006921681.1, forward strand.
CATGGAAGAATGAAAAATATTTCTGAGAAATCAGACACCTTCCAGTGCCTAAAGCTAGTCCAGAGGATGGCTGAGACACACACTCTGACTCACATACACATATTCATGTACACATACATACGTGCATATACACACACACTCATATACACAAGTATACTGCAGTGTAGTAAATTACTTTGTGTGGCTTTTCTACCCATAAGTCTTTGTAAACTCCAAGGTGGGATTTGCTATGAGCAACTGAGGAGCTCCTGATTGCTGAAGGTGTCCACCTGGAGTATTTCTGTTGGGAGTGGCACAAAACAATGTTCTGGGAGGTGCCCACTCTTCTCAGGTGCTTAGAGTTCTGATGCTATAATTGGCTAGTTTGACCACCCTGCCAGGCTCAAAAGGAGCCCTCCTGGAGGCAGAACTCTCTCTGACTGCTGGTGGAGGAAGACGTGCTACTGAAAGAGACATGGGCTCCTGAGACAAGCGTTGCTGGGAAAGAGATGCAAGAGACACACATTGCTGAGTGAGACA
>NW_006921681.1:2204169-2263593 GCF_000298275.1 Orycteropus afer afer
AGCCTAAGGCATTTGATTGCTAACCAAAAGACTGGCGGCTTAAACCAATCAGCCACTCCTCAGAAGGAAGGTTGGGCAATCTACTTCCATAATAATACTGCCTCGGAAACCAAGGAGGGGTTGCTATGAGTCGGATGTGATTTGATGGCAATGAGAGACGGGGCGTCTGGTGGGTGCTACACCCAGGATCACCACTAGGTTCCTGGGCTCTCATGTCTGTCCTCCTCTTGCACCTCCCCAGGACCTCCTAATACCTTCTTCTCCAACCTCAGGCTACCACCACTTATTCTACCCCCAGGTGTTTCTGTCTCTCTGTGCACGTGTAGAAGGAAGACTCCATCTAACTCCCTGCTGCTGTACTGACCCCCAAAACTAAATTCTGTTTTCATAATTTTATTTATTTGCCAAGCAGATGGCAGGACCAGAGGTGGGGGCAGTATAACAAATCTGGAAAAGTCACAAGAATTTCAGAAATTTTATGCTATTACCACCATCTTGGCCCCTTGTGTCTTACTTCCCTAGAGCTGCCATAACAAAAACACCACAAGTGGGTGGCTTTAAAGACGAGAAATTTATTGTCTCACAGTTTTGGAGGCTGGGTGTCCAAATAAGGGCATTGGATCTAGGGGGAGCTTCCTTCTCGTTGGTAGCCCCAGGTGTTTCTTGGCATTCCTTGGCTTGTAGACAATTCCTCACATGGATTTGTCTTCCCCCTGTGTGTGGGTATCTGTATGTCTATTCTGCTCTTTTTGCAAGGCACTACTCAGAAATGATTAGGCTTAGGACCCACCCTACTACATACGACCTCACCTCATTAACACAACACAAGAAAAACCCTTTATTCACGCAGTGTCAGGAGCTAGGGCTTCCTTTTTTTTTTTTTTTGAGAAGACAAAATTCAATCCATAACACCTTGTTTTCTAACTCTTATTGAAATAGTATGCCCTGTTTTTCCTTTTTCATTCTTAAGAGAACTTCTTCCTAGCCCATTCACCTAAAGTAATCAGAGAGGAGTCATCATGTCTGTTGAGGAAGGATTGAAAGCAGAATATAATAAGCAACATTTATTTAGCTTTTTATTGTGGTGGGCACTTATACTCAGTGCTTTAAAGAGTTAGTCAGATCTAATCTTCATAAAAACCCTAATCAGCAGACACTATCAAGACTCCCATTTAGCAAGGGGCCAACTGAGGTCCAGGAATGCAGCTCATATGCTGAAGAACCAGGATTTGAATCCTACTCACTAATTCTCAGCTGGTGCAGGAACTATTTCTGCCTCCAGGCCAGGCTCAGCACCACTGAGGTGTTTTGTGTACTGTTCATGTGCATGATTTACAGTTTGCTCCTTGCTAAAAGGGGATTGTAAAATTGTCTGCTGCTTAGTGTTTTTGTGAGGATTCGATCTGCCCAAATCGTTAAAACTCTAAGGATCTTAAAGTGTCCACTACAATAAACAGTTAAATAAGTGTCATAAGCCTTAAGTCCACCACCTTTCTATCAGTTTGTTGTACTATAGTGCCTTGTGTGTTGCTATGATGCTGGAAAGGAGCCTTGGTGGTGCTGTGGTTAAATGCTCAGTTGCTAACTGAAGGGTCAGAAGTTTGAACCCACCAGACCCTCCATGGGAAAATGATGTATAGTCTGCTTCTGTAAAGATTACACCCTTAAACCTTATAGGGCAGTTCTACTCTGTCCTATAAGCTTGTTGTGAATTGGAATCAACAACAGTGGGGAATGACACTGGAATCTATACCACTGGTATTTCAAATACCAGCAGGGTCACGCCCGATGTATAGATTTTAGAAGAGCTTCCAGACTAAGACAGATTGGTAAGAAAAACCTGGTAGTCTGCTTCCAAAATGAGCCAATGAAAACCCTATGGATCACAACAGAGCATTGTCTGACTATCTTGCTTTGGATGTATTATCAGGAAGAATCAGTCTTGGAGGAGAACATCATGTTTGGTGAAGTAGAGGGCCACTGAAGGTAAGGAAGACAGATACTCAGTGAGATGGATTGGCACAACAGGTACAACGATGGACTCAAGCATGCTGATGATTGTTAGGATGTCGCAGGACTGGCCACCATTTTGTTCTGTTGTCCATAAGGTCATCAGGAATCAGAGTTAGCTCAGTAGTGGCTAGCAACAATAACAACATCAAAATCAAATGTCTTAATTATTTAGTACTGCTGTGACAAATACCACAGATACGTAGCTTTAGCAAATAAATTTATTTTCTCACCATTCAGGAGGCTAGAAATCCAAATGCAGGGCACTGGCTCTAGGGGAAGGCTGTCTTTCTATTGGCTCTGTGGGAAGGTCCTTGTTCCTTGGCTTATTGGTGATCTTCATGTGGCCTGGTGTCTCTCTTCCCCTGTCTTTTCTTCCTAGTTTGCTTGTTTAATTTCTTTTATATCTCAAAAGAGATTGACTCATGTTATACCCTACATTATTTTTTACAAGGAAGAACCATGTGGCCCTTTTAAGATCTTCTTTAGAAATCTCCTCAGCCAGATATCAAAGTTCATCACTTACAAGTTCTACCTTCCACCAAACATTTGAACATAATTCAGACAAGTTCATTGCCGCTGTGTGAAAAGCATCACCCTTTTCCATTGTCTAATCACATGTTTATCATTTTCTTCTAAAACTAGAAGAACATTTAATGTCCACATGTCTAGCACTATTCTGTTACTGGTGTCACATGTATTCTTTGGGATGATAGCAACTTTCTCTATGGCTCTCCTCATTTTCTTCTGAGCCTTCACCAGAATTGCCTTGGACATCCATAATTTTACCAACAGTTACTTCAAGGCAATATGGGCTTTTATCATTAAATAACCCCCCCCCCAAAAAAAAAAAACCCAAGCTCATTGGCACATTAAAACTCTTTCAGCCTCTACCCATTACCCAATTCCCAAACCACATCTACATATTAGGCATTTGTTACAGCAGCACACCTGCTCTTGGTGCCAAATTCTGTCTTAGTTATCTAGAGCTGTTACAACAGAAATACCCCAAGCAGATGGCTTTAACAAACAGAAATTTATTTTCTCACGATTTAGGAGGCTAGACATCCAAATTCAGGGCACTGAGTCTAGGAGAAGTCTCTCTATCTCTCGGCTCTGAGGGAAGGTCTTTATTCTTTGGTGTGGTGGTTCAGTTATGTGTCAACTTGGCTGGGCCTGGTTTTGAGTGGCTGGGTAGCTGGATGTAGTTATTCCCCATGAAAAGATTGGTAATCAACTCCATGGTGGAATCTATTGGAGCAGATGATTAGCTGTCTTAGGGATGTGGTCTGCTTCCAGTATATGAGGAGAAGTTTTGAGAAAGGTCTTTGCAGCTTTTGTCATGCTTGGACTCTGTATGTAGCCGAGTCTTCATTCAGAAGCTTGCCATGTTTCCTGCAGATCTTAGGACTGTCTCTGGACTTGAACTAGTGGTCTGCCTTGTTGTTTGGTAATATTGGGACTGTGCCATTTTATTTGTCAACCTTGGGTTTGTCAGCCTCAGCAGCCAGCAGCTGCCTGAGCTCAGAGACACATCCAGCTTCAGTGGGCTGGGAGCAAGAGGCAGAGCTGAAGCCCAAGGTCAAGTCTTTTACCCAGCCTCTAGAGCTTGGCATTTTGAACTTGGACTTCCAGCCTCCAAAACTGTACAGGAATAAACTGCTGTTTATTAAAGCCATACATTTGTGGTGTTTTCTGCTAGAGCAGCACTAGGTAACCAAACACTTGGCTTTTTGGTGATCTTCACGTGGCATGGCATTTCCTTCCCCCCATCTCTGCTTCCTAGCTTGCTTGTTTAATCTCTTTTATATCTCAGAATAGATTGACTCAAGATATACCCTACACTAATCCTGTCTCATTAACAATACACAGATTGAGTCAAGACACACCCTACACTAATGCTGCCTCATTAACATAACAAATCCCAAATGAGATTAGAAACCACAGGCATAGAGATTAGGATTTACAATACCTATTTGTAGAGGATACAGTTCAGTTCCTAACAATCAGTATGTTGGAGACTTTGGGGTCAGCATATTCCCTTCCAAAGGAATCTTCTGCTGCACATCAGGTGGTTCCTTTCTATCTGAGCACAAGCGTTTAGAGAAGAGGGGAAATGCATAAGCCCAGAGTTGTTTACCAGCCGTGGGCTGCATTAGAAGTGACTGGGCTACTCCTCTTCTTGTCCCTTGACTTCATGCTCCATCCAGAACATCATCCACTTTTTCTAGATTGGAGAATGCTTTGTGGACTCTTTTATAATGAAAGACTAGTTTCTGCATTGAAATTGCTTTAGAATTGAGTTCCAGTGTCCCAGGAGCACATCAAGTGTTGCCAGCAGAGCCAGGTTGTTGGAGATTTATGATCATTTTTCTCACACAACAACGGCTTCCTTTTGTTTCGTGAAGTGGCTGGTGTGTGCTTGCCAAGACAGTGGCCTCAGAAGGAGCAGACCATTTTCTCTTTCTCTCCCCCTCCCCTTTTTTTTTCTTCCTTCTCTTTCCCAATTTATTTTCAGGTCAGAGCTTCATGAGGTTGCTGGCACTGTGAAATCTGACAGACTCACCATCTGAACAAACAGACTGTCCAGAAACAGGTTTTATTTGGCGCACAATTCGATGTGACAGGCTGGGAAAATCCCCAGTCTTTCTGTTTTGTCTTTGCCGGAAAGAGTTTGGTTCAGCTTAAAAAATATTAATTGAGCACCTGCTTTGTGCCAGGTGCCAAGGCTCCAGAGTTGACTGAGACCTGACCCTGTGTTGGAGCAGAGATACATATGAACATATTTATTCTAAATGCATGTCCTCACCACCCTAGGACATGTATGGGGCTGGCTGCTTGTCACCTAGGTCCTGCAGGCATTCTGCTTCAGCAGCTAACCCTTCAAAACTTTCCTAACTGATTGCCAACCGAGCCCCAATGCCCCACTGCTTGGGCTTGCATTTATCTGAGTTGTGGGGTGTATATCTGGCTAGTCACTAAATGAATGTGACCTCTGGCAGAGGCACCTGGAAAGAATAGGTCTGTCTGGATGGGAAGGGTGGCTGGGTGTGGAGGGTCAGAGGTCAAGGCTGGGCTGAATTGTGAGTTGTAGCTTGACAGACAGAGCAGAGGAGAGAAAGGAGGGAGGTCATGTGAGCAAAGACTGACGTGCAAGGTCCAAGTTTGGGAACAGCATAGGATTTATACAGTGGGTTTTGGGGGGAATGGGGGTAGCACCAGGACAGACAGGAGAGACAGAGTGGGAACAGTACTAGAGAGGACAGTGTGTACGGAACAGTAGTGGGTAGTGCCATGGTGGACAGTGAGTATGGAGTGGAGAGTAGTGCCACTGTAGACAATGGGTATGGAGTAGAGTGCAATGCCATGGTGGACAGTGGTTACAGACAGGAGGGTAGTGCCAGGGTAGACAGTGGGTATGGAGCAGCACACAGGTCTAGGTTGGACAGTACGGATGGAGTGGGCACAGCACCAGGGCAAGCAGTAGAGGTGCAGGGGGGTGGGCAGCCTGGGGGAGGGCAATGGGGATGGAGCAGGAGGCAGTTCTGGTGGAAGAAGGAGCTGGAAAGAAGATTCCAGTAACACGGGGGTGTGAATGTTACTCGGAAGGAAGATTGGGCAACCTACTTCCATAGCAATACTGCCTCGGAAACCCAAGGAAGGGTCGCTATGAGTCGGATCTGACTTGATGGCAGTGAGTTTAGTTTGGTGAATGTTATGCCAAGGTCCCAAGGGCAATGAAGATTGAGTAAAATGTTTCATACCGACAATTGGCATGTCCTATTATATTTTTGTATGTATTTGTTTATACTTCACCTTGTTCCAGAAACAGTCCCTGGGTGGCACCAATGGTTTGTACTCTATTACTAACATAAAGGTTGATGGTTTAAACCCACCCAGTGGTGTGCTGGAAGAAAGACCTGGCAATCTGTCTCCATAACAATTACAGTCAAGAAAACCCTGTGGAGCTCAATTCTACTCTGTAACACATGGGGTTACTATGAATCAGAATTTATAGCAATGAGTTTCGAAGGAGATTGTTGTTATCATCAAGGGTGTGCTTGGGCGCTGACAAAACAGCTAAAGAAGGAATTCTGAGGAGAGACGCTTTACTGAGAGGCAACCCTGTACTGGGGACTAAAACCCAATTGGATGTGTGGTGGGCAGTGTGGGAGCTTTGGGGTCTGAGGGGGAGGCCATGGAAAACTGAGCATCTCTGCTCTGAGGGTTGCAGGTCAAATCTAGTTGGATACAAATTTGAAAGGAAGTTTTTACCTCTTCTCTTCTGCCACCTGTTAGTCTGTCGTACTGTGGTGGCTTGCATGTTGCTATGATGCTGGAAGCTATGTGAGGAGTGTTTCAAATACCAGCAGGGTAACCCATATGGATAGGTTTCAGCACAGTTTCCATATAGACTAGGAAGAAAGGGCTGGTGATCTACTTCTAAAAATTAGCCAAGTAAAACCCTATGGATCACAATAAGGAGCTCTGGTGGCATAGCACCTAAGGCATTTGACTGCTAACCAGAAGGCTGGCGGTTCAAACCTACCAGCCAAACCTACTAGACACTCCTCGGAAGGAAGGTTGGGCAATCTACTTCCGTACTGATACCACCTCAGAAACCCAAGGAGGGGTCGCTATGAGTCAGATCCGACTTGACGGCAGTGGGTTTTTTTTGGGGGGTGGTGGTGGTGGTGGTGGATCACAATCGAATACTGTCCAATTTTTTGCTAGACGGTGAGCCCACAAGGTTGGAAGGCCCTCTAACTACAGAGTGGCTGGTACAATGGATTTGGGCATACCAGTGATCATGAAGATGGTGCCGCACTGGACAGCATTTCACTCTGTCGTTCATGGGGTTGCCATGAGTTGGAGCCAACTAATGGCAACTAACAATAACCTCTTCTCAGGCACTTTGATGTGCTAAGGTACAGCTTCTGCAGAGGAAGGTATTACCTGGAGAGTTTCACTTACCTGTTGGACCACAGGGAACCCCCTTTATTTTGGTAGGGCATCTGTGGAGTGAACATCTTAGGAAACATTCAGATGAATTGCAGATTGGAAGCAGGGACCCGACTGAAGACTTCTTTGTCAAAACCTTTAAACTCTTGAAAGTAAAAGCTATCTTCTTAAGAAAGATCTTGCACTACCCTCCCCTCCTTTTTTGGTATTAAAGATATGTTGGATCTGAAATACCTTCCCTGGCCCTAACATTTGCAATGGGAGTTAAAGACATTTCCTTTTTACATATATAAACAGCAATTTGTAGAGGTGAAGTGTGAGCAAGTCAACAACTAAACTTTTTTTTTTTTTTTTTTTTAAGCACCTGTCTTCTGCTAAACCTCCCAATAAGACTGGGAGCACAATGGTGAAGAAGTCAGACATTTTCTACCTCTGACAGTGTATTCTAGTGAGGGAGAGAGAACAATACATCAGCAAATAAATAACCAAGGTACTTTCATTGTTGGGAAGCCAACAGAAGCTGTGAAGCCACGGAAGAAGTGCTGAGAAAAAGAGTCAGGCGGGCAGGGGAGGGGGACACTTACTTTGGGGGCTGGCCCCAGAGGTGGAACCTTTAAGGGGAGACCAGAAGGAAGGGAAGGGCCTTGTGAAGGACCAGGGAAGGAAGGCTGCAGACGAAGAGAACATTAATTGCAAAGACCCTGAGATGGGAAAGTTCCTGATGTGTTCTAGGACTGAGAGAAAGCCTAGGTGGCCATAGCCCAGAGATCGGAAGGAGGTGGCTTCTGGGGGCAGGAGAAGTGGCAGGAGCTGAATCACTCTGAGTGTAGTGGGACACCACTGGGGGCTTCAAGGAGTGATTCCTAAGTTCCCTTTGGATTCCAGTGGGCAGGAGGGAAGACTGGGCAGCAATTTCAGCTGTCCAGGTGAAGAAAAGTGGACAGCTTAGAGACATCCTTGAGAATTAGAAACAATAGAATTGGTAGATTTTGAACTCGAGTGACCAAGTGGTCAGTGGCGCAGTATATCGAGAGAACAAAGTCTGGGGAGAAACAGGTCTAAGGAGGCAAATAAAAAAAAATTGATTTTGAACATGTTGTAAGGTGTGAGCTGTTTCTTGTCCATCCACATGGAGAGACTAAGTAGGCAGTAAAATATTGGAGTCAGGAGCTCAGAGAAGTCTGGATTTGAGACGTTAATTTGAAAGTCATCAACAAATACTTGGTGTTTAAAGTTATGGGTCAGGAGGAGATTAGTGCAGGAAAAAGTGGAGATAGAGCAGTGAGGTGGGCCAGGACAAAGTCCTGCAGTGCTTGGACACTTAGAGGTTAGAACAAGGGGCAGGAGATGATAGAGAGGGTAGAGAAGAAGGGTTAAGTGCTGTATGAAGAAGTGAGGCCTGCATTGAGTCCAAAAGCTGAGAGGGAGAAGGACTTGAGCAAGAGGAATAGGCCAACTCTGTGGAAGGCTCTGAGGAGCTGAAATGAAAAGAAGGATGTCACTGGATTTGGTGACCTAAAGGCTGAGAGTGGCTGTGGAGAGTTTTGCAGTGAATAGGGAGGGGACAAAAGGGTGGGCATAGGAATGAACTAGCAGAGAAAAGATTGGAAGGAGGAGGGGAGAGAATTAATTTTGAGTGATTGATGATGCAGAAGAAAGCCAACTTCAGGCCTAAGGTCCTTGAGAAGTTGAGAGAGGATAGGATGCAGAGCAAGATTTGAGATTTGACTTGGATCAGAGCAGGAATGCTTATTCTGTTGCAATGGGAGGAAAGATAGAGAGATCAGGGGCATCTTGTTGTTGGATTTCATGCCAATTGATTGGAGGAACCCAGAAACAAGAGATGGATTGGTGGATAGGTGGAAGCTCTAAGTCATAATATCTAATTGTTTCAAAGACCAACCAGAAAAATAATTTTTCTCTCCCAACTTGAAGTTTTTTCCTCCTTTCAAAGGGCAGATGGCCTTCAAGGTGTACTCACCAATGTCTCCCCTTTATTTGAAAGAGAAAGTGATATTTAAGGAGTTCTGGTCGCGTAGTGCCTAAGACATTTGACCGCTAACCAGAAGGTTGGCACAGTTCAAACCCACCAGCTGCTCCACTGAAGGAAGATGGGGCAATCTACTTCCATAAAGATTTACTGCCTTGGAAACCCAATGGGGGTCTCTATGAGTCAGAATTGACTTCATGGCAGTGGGGTTTTGGTTTTTAAGCAGTATTTAGATGGAGTATGTAGAGATGAAGAAGGCTGTCTTGATGTTTCAGCTTGGTATTCATCTTGGAGCAGGTCAGCATCATGCTGTTAGATCCATGTCCTAGGGTCTAAAATTTCTTTCTTTAGATCAAAGGAGGACTTTTTTTTTTTTTTTTTAAATGGCTGCAGGTTTGATACATAGGGGGATGACTCCTGCCAGTCAAACCTATCAGATATGGACACACACACTCATAGGTGGGAGAGGCTGTTTCTTCCTTGTTATTGGAATGCTCACATTCCCTACACAGGGCAGCCCCTTGCCCATAGTACCATCTCATCAAAAATTGGCTCAGTGTGCAAGGGATTGGAGCAAAGGGTAGGAAGTTGTAGGGCTGGTCAGTCTGTGTCATGGAAAGATAGAGGAGTTATTTCTGCTCCACAGGGACAAAGACCTCTCCCAGGATTGGAAAGTTCATGTCTTTTGGTCTCAGGGTCTTTCTCCCCTGGACAGCACTGGACAACCAGTGACAACTTTTACTGCCTTGGAAATTTTCTCTGTCTTTGATCATTGCCTTTCTTTAAACAATTAATCTCCTGCTTCCTGAATTACAGTCAAATCTTATTCTGTTTCCCAGGTCTGGCTCATGCATGTGTTTATTCAACAAATATTTGAATGTCTACTAAATTCCAGGACCTGTGCTAATTGCAAAGGATACAGCAAAGAAGAAGATAGATGAGTTCTTTACTTTTATTATGTGTATATTTGCTAGTTTAACTCAGAAAAATCTCCCGAGAGTATCAGTTTCTCTAGGCAGGGGCAACTTTTGATTGTTTGCCCAACAGCCAATCCCCTTTTTCTTGCTAACACACTCTCGGTTATGTTCAGGTAGCCAGGGGCCAGATTCTTCTGGAGAAGCCAGTCCCTTCTCAGGGAAATTAGTCTTCACCAGTCTAGGCCCATCATGCTAGTGATTGGGTTAGAGGTGGCATGTAACCCAGTTCTTGCCAATGAGATGTGTAGGGGCTTCTGGGAAATTTTCCTAACTCTTAAAAAGAGGTAGCAGAGTGCTCTCTTCTGGGCTTTGGAAAATGTGATGATTGGAACTTCTGTGGTCACCCTGTGGCTGTGTGAGTTCAGCTGAGGTCAGAGGAGGCTGAGCTGAAAGAAATAGCTGATGATGATGTTGGTGTCCACCCTGCCCCTAGACCTCTTGTTAAGTGAGGTGACTGTTTCTTTCTTGTGTAAAGTACTTTAGGCTATTATTTACAGTTCCAAGTATTTTAATTGATTTAGATACTTTGCTCTTATATCCAACTGTCAACGCTATGTCCTTGTTTTAACCCTTGTTTATATTTCTTGTCCATCACCCATCTTGTCAGTTTCTTACACTGTGGTGGCTTGCATGCTGCTATGATGCTGTGCCGTCAGTATTTCAAATACTAACAGAGCCATCCATGATGGACGGGTTTCAGTGGAGCTTCCAGACTAAGACCAGAAAGAAATGCCTGATGATCTACTACTGAAAATTAGCCAATGAAAACCCTGTGGATCACAACAGAATATTAGCTAACATAGTGCTGGGAGATGAGCCCCCTGGGTTGGAAGGCACTCAAAAGACAGTGTCTGCAACAATGGCCTCAAGCATGCTGACAGTTGTGGAGACGTGCAGGACCAGGCAGTATTGGTGCTGTTGGACATGAGGTTGTCATGAATTGATGGCAATTAACTACAACAACAACAACAACAATGTTTCTGTGTTGTGCTCAGTTCTGTACACAAGTATGTTGTTGTTAGTTGTTATGTGCCGTCGAGTCAAACCCAACTCATAGCGACCCCTCCTTGGGTTTCCAAGGCAGTATCACTACGGAAGTAGGATTGCCCAACCTTCCTTCCGAGGAGTGGCTGGTGGGTTTGAACCGCCAGCCTTCTGGTTAGCAGGCAAGTGTCTTATCCACTATGCTACCAGAGCTCCCCAAGCATATTCACCTCCAAATTGTGAGATACTTAAGGTAATCTTTGATTTTCTTTCCCACTACCTTTCTCCAGCACAGCACCTGGCTGGCCCAGTGCCTTGCATGCAGAATATCATGCAGGATATCAGTAAGGCCTTATTGAGTTGAGTTTGAGTTTTTAGGACAGGAGTTTAAATTTAGTGACAGCCCATGAGTTTCTGAGAAATTATTGAAAGCCAATCAGTGGCCCAAAGGGAGGACAGGCCAATGAAGTCTTGTACAATCGGGCCATGCTCACGGCAGTGGGGATGAATATGCCCCATGTGAGGGGCCAGGGAAAATCTATCATGTGTCTTGAGCACTGTTTTTATTGGAAAATCTATTTATAAATAATCTGGACAAATAAAGTAAAAGGCATTTTATGGATTCAGAAAAATTCATGGCTACTGAACGCTGGAGCAGTCTAGTTCTACCACTGTTGCTGAGGCTGTCAGGTTCTCTCCATCACGGGGGACTCTCTGACGTCCAGGGGCCAGGGCCACCCCGGACTGTGAGTCTGTTTCTGATTTCTTCATATGCTGGGCAGGAAAATCTCTCTCTTTCTTTTTACAAACTCATATTTATGGGGTGTGTTGGCCAAGCAGATTTATTGCCAGGTAATTGACAGAGAAGGAGGAAGAAAATGCACTCCTCTGGGCTGCTCCTTCTCTTCATTTTCTTGCTCAAGGACACAGGGCAGTGGGTGGAATACTCACAACTGGCAGGAAAGGCTGCCTTCGGATACTGCCTCCCTCTCTCAGGGCCCCTTTCATGCCCTTGACCTTGAAGTGTTGGCAAACTTGGCAACCCTTCCCCCCCATATTCTATGGTTGTCTTCCTTACTTCAGGTATCATTCTTTTTTTTTTTTTTTAGGTATCATTCTTATTTTATGATTGTTTGTTTAACCCAAACACAGCTAGGAGAGTCTGCCATTCTTATAATCACAGCTGCCATCACTTATTGAGCACTGTGGTGGTTATGTTTGTGCGTCAACTTGGCTGGGCCTGGTTAAGTGGCTGGGCAGCTGAATGTAGTTATTCCCCATGGTGATATTGGTAATTAACTCCATAGTGGAATGTACTGGAGCAGCTGAGTAGCTCCTTTAGGGATGTGGTCTGCTTCCTGTATATAAGAAACAGCTTTGGGACTGGTCTCTAGCTTATGGCATGCTTGGACAATGCATATAGCCATGTCGTTGTTCAGCAGCCCTGCCATGCTCTGCTGACCTTGGGACTTACATGGACTTGAATTAATGGCCTGCCATGTGGTTTGGTAACATTGGGACTGTGCCATTTTATTTGTCAACCTTGGGCTTGTTAGCCGCAGCAGCCAGTAGCTGCATGAGTGAAAAGATACCTCTGGCTTCAGTGTTCTGGAAGCAAGAGGCAGAGCTGAAGCCCAAAGTCGAGGGGCTTTCACACAGCCTCTAGAGCCTAGCACTTTGTACTCAGTCTTCTAGCTTCCAAACTGTAAGAGAATAAACTCCTGTTTGTTAAGGCCATCCTATTTGTGGTATACATTCCTGTTAGAGTGGCAGTAGGTAACCAGAACAAACACCTACTGTGTACCATGCTCTATGCAGAGTGCTTTTGATGGTTCATCTAACCTGGACTTAACAGCAGCTCTCTGGGCACAAGTATAAGACTCTGCAAAGTTAAGCAACTTGCCCAGGGCCACAGGATGGGACAGGTTTGTGCTCAGATCCGAGTCATCTTTGTTGTTGTTGTTGTTGTTATGTGCCATCGAGTCAGCCCTGACTCATAGTGACCCCTCCTTGGGTTTCCGAGGCAGTATCACTACGGAAGTAGGATTGCCCAACCTTCCTTCCGAGGAGTGGCTGGTGGGTTTGAACCGCCAGCCTTCTGGTTAGCAGTCAAGTGCCTTAGCCACTATGCTACCATCTTTACCCACTGCTATTTCTCTTTTGGGGCCCTACCTCTACCCAGAGTGATCACAGTGATCATGTTTCCAAACCATACTTGGATACAGACTGCCTGGCCCAGAGTAAGCAAATAGAAAATATTTGTTGAAGGAATAAACCAATGAATCAGACCACAGGCCAGCCAATAGGATTGGTCTTTTGTCAGTGGACTGTTCTGAGCTATCAGTGAGAAGGTGATGAGAGTGCCAGTAAGGGAGAATGCCTGGGCACAGCTTTCTGGACTTGCTGTGTACTTTGAGAACTGCAGGGCAAAAGGGGCTGGTGGACAGGCCCTGGATGGTCATCAGAGGGCCCTGGTACATGGCTGCCTGTCTGAGTTCATTTGCCAATTCAGCAGAGCCTGAAGCTGAGACTCAAGACTTTGCCCAGGCCCAGATTGGGAAAATATTACATAGTACAAAATAAAATTAAACAGTATTAACCACAGGCCCAAATTGCACCTATATTTTAAAAAACATGGTGCAGCTGAGACTTATAAAGCCCAGCACCAGCATGAGGCTGTCTTGGTTAATGAGAACCTCTGCTGTTGTGCCTGCTGCCTCTGCTCATCTTCACCTCCACCAGGCACATCTCAGCCTGTCCAGATGCAGTCCTGGGGGTCAAGCTGCAGCTCCGTCAGAACCAAAGATCTTTTGTTCTCTGGAGGAGAAAGAGCTCTTTTGCATGATGGGGCCTGGATGTTTCCTGAGCATAAAGCCTGAGGGGCTGCTTTAACCCACCCTTCCCTATATCAGGGAGTCCCTGGATAATGCAATGGTGAAAGTGCTCAGTCGCTAAGTGCAAGTTTGCTGGTTTGAATCTACACAGGGGCACCTCAGAAGAAAGGCCTAGTGATCACCTTCTGAAAATCCAGCCACTGAACCCTATGGAGCACAGTTCTACTTTAACACACACGGGGTCGCCATGTGTTGGAATCAACTCAACAGTGACTGTGTATGTGTGTGTTTTTGGTTCTTCTGTCAACAAAAAGGAAAGCAGCAAAACCAAGGTGGCCCAAGTGAGGGGAAGTGATCTCAAGAGGGCTCCATGGGGGTCCTGCTGACATCACAGCTATGGAGGGGCCAGAAAGCAGACACATATGCTGTACTTGACTTTCTAGATTTTCAGGGCTATCCAGGAAGTCATATGCATATTAAATAGCCACTTTTCGCTTCATCTCAGGAGTTCTGGTAGTGTAGTGCCTAAGGCATTTGACTGCTAACTAGAAGACTGGTGGTTCAAACCCACCAGCCATGCCTCAGAAGGAAGGTTGGGCAGTCTACTTCCATAGAGGTACCACCTCGAAACCCAAGGAGAGGTACACTATGAGTCAGATCCAGCTTCTTCATTAAATCATGTTGGGTCCTAGAGTAAAAAATGGGTATAATGCTGATGATGTTGGTGGTCACTTTTTGCTTCCTGTTGATATAGAGTGAGGCTCTGGAGTAATTTTATTTTTTCCTTTCCTAAAATTGTAAAGTCCCTTGGGCATTGCAGAAACAAATGCTTTTCAGGAATGTGATCTTATCACTGATTCATATAGTTATGCATATTGAGGCCTGGTGGTAACCAAGAGAGCAAGAGTTCAGATCATCCAACGTTGTCTATCAGCCCAGTCCTGCCTGGTCTAGAACCCAAGTCTTCATATTGACTCCAAGGCCATCCCTGGGCAGTACCATTTTCTGTGGGTTGTAGGGAGAAGAGCAGGGGGGAGAGCCGCCTGCAGTTGCCTTCCTATCTATGCCCTCATCTATCCCTTCATTTCATCAAACTCTCAGTGAACCGGTTGCTATTGAGTCAACTCCAACTCATGGCAACCCCATGTGTGTCAGAGTTGATCTGTGCTCCATAGGGTTTTCAGTGGCTGATTTTTCAGTAGATCACCAGGTCTCTCTTCCAAAGTGCCTCTGGGTAGACTTCAACCTCCATCTAAGCACATTAACTGAACCACCCAGGGACTCCACACTATCAGTTGTTGTTAGTGCCTTCAACTTGGCTCTGACTCACAGGAACCTTAGGTATAACAGAACATGTTGCTTGGTCCTGTGCCATCCTTCCAATCATTGGTATGTTTGAGCCCATTGTTGCAGCCACTGTGTTAGTTCGTCTCATTAAGGGTCTCCCTCTTTTTCACTGACCCTCCACTTTATCAAGCAAGATGTCCTTCTCAAGCAATTGGTCCCTCCTGATGATGTAAGTAGCATAGTGCCTAGGGCACTTGACTGCTAACCAGAAGGCTGGTGGTTCAAACCCACCAGCCACTCCTCAGAAGGAAGGTTGGGGTCACTGAGTCAGGGATGACTCGATGGCAAATAACAACAACAACAACAATGATGTAAGTGAAGTCTTGCCATCCTTGCTTCTAAGGAGCATTCTGGAAGCATATAAATTTTCTCTCTGTGTGCACATATGTATGTATTTTAGGTCTAGAGAAATCACTTGGACAAGGTAAACCAAAACTACCAAATCCACTGCCATTGGGTCAATTCCAACTCACAGCGACCCCATAAGACAGAGTAGAAGCTGCCTCATCGGGTTTCCATAAATCTTTATGGAAGCAGATTGTCACATCTTTGTCCCATGGAGTGACTGGTAGGTTCAAACCACTGACCTTTTGTATTGCAGCCAAAAGCTTTAACCACTGCACTACCAGAACTCCTTGGACAAGGTAAAGACTTGGTAAATAACTTGCTTTGATGCACAAGTCTGGGAAGCAGGTATGTTTTTTCTGGTTCTGAGCACCCAGGTGATATGCACTTTGGAGGGAATGGGCTGACTCTGTGTGTGTTTCTGGACAAAAGGAAGTTTTGGGAGGGACAGTGTGAGCTGCAGACCATGGCCTTTGGTGGAAGAAGCTTGTTCTTCACGGAATTCACCTGGGCTGCATGTGGAGGTACACATGTGGGCCAAGCGAGAGAGGAAAGGAGAATGTCAGTCAGGGCTGACAGGCTGAGGGCTTGCTTTGGAGGATACCATGGGATGGCGCTTCCTCCTCCTTCCCTCCTTAAACAAGGTCACAAATGACAAATGACCAGGAAATGGGAACAGAGGATGGAGGAGAATCTGGACGTGCTCTGACCTTGAGGGGGCCATGTCCCTTCCATTTGTAATCTTGAGCTAGAATAACTGACAAATGGTCTGATAGGAAACAAAAGCAAACAATAGAGTCACTTGAAAGATACAGTGAATAGAATTTAATTGAATTTTTTTTTTGGCACAGACATTGATTTGACCCTCCAAGATGTATAGAGTTAATCATTAGAGGAATTAATATACATTAAAATGTAGTTTATTATCATGGAACTTTTATTGTGCCTGTAGTTGTGTTTTTAATTATTATTTTAATGACTTTCTGTATTTCAAATGGTGATAAATCTATTTTATTTTTTAAAATAAATGGACTCGAGTTTTACAAGGTGATGTGTGGTATGGAGCTGTTGATGAGTATTGCTCCTTCATTAATGAGAACGAACAGATTACAAAGACTGAAAATGGACCGATATACACACTTAAAAAAAAGCCAATTAATATCTAACCATTAAACACAAATGTTATAGATTAGTCTCACTATCTTATCTATTCTCTGGGCTCCTATTGGATCTTGCAGAGATTGACTCTTTAAACTAAATAAATGAAGGGAACTCCTAAAGTGGAAATGCCTGGCACTGATTAAAACAAAGGACTTGGGCCACAATGTGCTGAAAATATCCCATGCCCTTTTCTTTTGAGCTTGGGGGATCATGATCAAAATGAGCTGAGGATGGAGGTGATTGTCCATACTCTCTTTGGGAGAGGAAGCAGGGGCCAGTGGCTCTGCTAGTGGGATCAGGGCTTTGGGTATTCTCTTCAGTGCTGTTGATGAATTTGTCCTTGCCTAACTCTACTCTGAGAAGCCCTGGTGGCTCAGTGGTTAAGTGTTTGGCTGCTAACCAAAAGGTCAGTGGTTTGAACCTACCACCTGCTTTCTGTCACATGGGAGAAAGAAGTGACAGTCTATTTCACTAGAGATTTATAGCCTTGGAAACCCTATGGGGCACTTCTACTTAGTCCTATAGAGTTGTTATGAGTTGGAATCAACTCAAAGCAACAAGTTTTTTTCTTTTTTTTTTTGGATGTATACTCTGTCTTCTGTGCCTTCTTGGGATCAAAGGCAAGTCCATGTTCCATGATTTTGGGGATTTGTGTGAAGTTTGGTCTACATTGAGGTCAGCTCTGTGATTACTGGTTCAACACCAAACTCGCTTGAGTTGAGCTCCATGATGTTGTTGCTAGGTGCCATCAAGTGTTTCTACTCACAGTGACTTCACATACAACAGAACAAAACACTGCTCAGTCCTGCACCACCCTCACAATCGCTGCTAAGCTTGAGCCAAATGTTGCAGCCAGTGTGTCAGCCCCCCTCATTGAGGATCTTCCTCTTTTTTTGCTGACCAGCTATTTTACAAAGCATCATGTCCACCAGGGACTGATCTCTCCTGGTAACATATTCAAAGCATGAGAAGTGAAGTCTCGCTATCCTCACTTCTAAGGAACATTGAGCTGTACTTCCTCCAAGACAGATTTTGTCATTCTTATAGCAGTCCATGGTACATTCAATATTCTCTGTCAACATCACAATTTAAATGCACCAATTCTTCTTCAGTCTTCCTTATTCATTGTCCAGCTTTCACATGCATATGAGGCTATTGAAAAGACTATGGCTTAGCTCAGTCACACCTTAGTCTTCAAAGTGACATCTTTGCTCCTTCACACTTTAAAGAGGACTTTTGCAGCAGACACACCCAATGCAATACATTTGATTTCTTGACTCTTGCTTTCATGGGCATTGA
The DNA here is from genome assembly GCF_000298275.1 of Orycteropus afer afer. Lineage (NCBI taxonomy): Eukaryota > Metazoa > Chordata > Mammalia > Tubulidentata > Orycteropodidae > Orycteropus > Orycteropus afer. The sequence goes on from NW_006921681.1 coordinate 2,222,079, forward strand.
TTGTGGATCCAAGTAAAATGAAATCTTTGACATGGTATCATTTAGTATCATGAGCATATGTCTCACATGCTCGGGTGTAAGCCTCTCATTCAAGCACTCAGTCCCATTAGCCACATGGGTACTCACACTGGCTTCCTGTCTGGCTGAAGCCTAGTGGGTTATTGCTGACTGTTTCAGGCTGTTAGACAGCATGTCTTAACAACAAGAGTCAGGAGACTGCAGATGTGAGGTGTTTGGGCTCTGCAGAGACAATGCCTAGGTTTGAAACCTCGCACCAGGATTTCTTAGTTGTGTGATCTGAACAGGTTTATTTGTCTGTCTGTCTATCCAATAAATATTTGATGACTTTGGTCCAAGCACTGTTCTAGGAGTTGGGAGTATGGCAATAATCAAAATGAAGAAAATGTCTGCATTCTAGTGTATGTGTGTGTGTGTGTGTGGGGGGGGGTAATGAACAGAGAGGGACAACTAACAGTGTACCAATATGCATTGTATAATTATAAACTTGAAGAATGTCAGGTGGAAAAATATACTATATGTTATTGTTGTTGTTATGTGCCGTCGAGTCTGCCCCGACACATAGCGACCCCTCCTTGGGTTTCCGAGGCAGTATCACTACGAAAGTAGGATTGCCCAACCTTCCTTCCGAGGAGTGGCTATATAGAGAAAAATAAAGTGGATGAGAGAGATAGAGAGTATGCATGGGGATGTGATTATGGAAGACCCCACTGAAAAGAGAGCATTTGAGTTGAGACCTGAAGGAAGCCAGAAAGCGAACCTTATGGAATTCTGAGAGAAGAATCTTTCAGGTACAGGAAACTGTAAATACAAAGGCCCTGAGGCAGGAGGATGCTGGTCTACTCAGAAAGTAGTCTGCTCAGAGAATAGCACAGGGCACTGTGGCTGGAGCAGAATGGTAGGGAGCACATCAGGGAGGGAGTGGGGTCAGACCAGGCAGAGAGGGTAGATCATTACAAGGACTTAAGTGTTGAATTTGAGTGAGTTGGGAATCATTTTAGGAGCTCCCTGGCTGCTGTGAAGGGAGCAAGGCAGTAAACAGGGAGGCCACATGGGAGACCACATAGGAGGCCACCACAGTCATCCAGGCGCAAAGTGATGTGGCTTGACCCAAGGTGACAGCAGTGAAGATGAGGAGAAGTGTTGGATTTTGGATCTATTTTGATGGTAGAGTGAACAGGATTTGCTCATGGGTTGAGAAGAGATGTGAGAGGAGAGGAGACCAGGATGACTCTAAGATGTCTGCCCTGAGTCACCGGAAGCATGGCGCTGTCATTTTCTGAGATGGGGAATATGCAGGAAGAGCGGGCCTTGTGTAAAGTGAGTCAGGAGTTTACTATGTGATGTGAAGTTAGAGAGGCCTACAAGATATCCAAATGGAATTATTTAATAGGTAGTTGGATATATATTCTGTGGTGGTCAGTGTAGAGAGGGTGTTCAAAGCCCTGAGTCTGGATGAGTCACTGAGCAATGAATGGAGAGAAGAGGTCCAAGGAATGAACTTTTGTGCAAGCCAATGTCCAGTGACTTGAAGAATGAGGAGAAAGTAGCAAAACAACCTGAGAAGTAACATCCAGAGAAGTCGAAGACCAAGAGAGACTGATAGTGTTTTAAAAGGGAGTCGAGTTGAGTTGAATCTGACTCACAGCAACTCCTCCTTGGGTTTCCGAGGCGGTATCACTATGGAAGTAGATTGCCCAACCTTCCTTCCGAGGAGTGGCTGGTGGGTATGAACCATTAGGCTTCTGGTTAGCAGTCAAATGCCTTAGGCACTATGGCATCAGAACTCCTTTAACAGGGAGGGAGTGTTGTTAAAAGTTGCTGAATAGAGCAAGTAAAAAGAAGACTAAGAATTTACCATTGGCTTTGGTAATGTGGAAGTCACCAGTGATCTTGACAAGAGCTGTTTTAAAGAACGGTGGGTGTGAAAATCTGATGGGTTTAAGAGAGAATGGGAGGAGGGGAATTGGAGTCAGTGAGTTTTGATGCTCTTTAAAGGAAGTTGGCTTGGAAAGTGAGGATAAAAATGGAATGATAATGTTACTTAACTTTTAAAACTGATCAGTTCCTTTATCTGTAAAATGGCCTTATGTTCTCTATATCACTGTATTGAGGTGAGGATTAAATGAGCTGTTGAAAGCTCAATGGTTGGCATATGTTGTTAGTTGCTGTTGAGTCAACTCTGAGTCCTGGGAATCTTATGTGTAACAGAATAAAATGTTGCCTGGTCCTGTACTACCTTCATGATCATTGACATATTGTTGTCCATAAGGTCTTCATGGGCTGAGTTTTAGAAGTAGAGCACTAGGTGTTTCTTCCTAGTCTGTCATAATCCAGATGCTCTGCTGAAGCGTGCCCACCATGGTGACTCTGCTGTTCCATCATCACAACAACACACAAGCCAGAGGAAGGCAGACTGACAGATAGAGAATATAGTAATGGTGTAAAAATGTTCACCAGGATTATTGCTGGTCTTTCTTTTTAAAATTTTGCTGTCATTTGAGTGAAGGTTTACAGGGCATTTCTGTTTTCCATTCAACAGTTCAGCCACTTTTTCTTCCATGCTATTGGTTGCAATCTTCACAGTGTAACAGCACTCATGCCACTTCCTCCCTGTGTTTCCTATTCCCATTCATCCTTCCTTCCTGTCCCTTCCTGCCTTCTGAATTTTGTCCCTGGGTTGCTGTTGTGATCTCAAATTGTTGATTGTTCTAAGGAATGTGTATTGATCACCTTGTAGCTTGAACTGCTGCTGGTCTTTCATGATTGGGGTGTGAGCAGTAGGATCTGAACTGATGTGCTTGAATCCTGAGGGTTTTTTTTTTTTTTACTCTACTTTCCTTGAGTTGGAAGTGAATCAAATGTTTGGACAAATTCCCTTGTTTCAGCACTTGTGAAGTCTCATCAAAGGATCAGAAACACCATATTCCTGTTAAGTGGTTAGCTTATCTGTATGTCTGTGCAAATGCAACATGTTTCTTTCCTCATTCCTATATTCAGCTTTATAGCCTGGTTTGAAAATAACACATTTCAAGATGAAAGCCATTTTGACTTTGAGTTAGTGTCTTTGAAGTATAGGTACTTTCTTTTCATGACTATAAAAAACCACATACTAATTGCAGAAAAATTGGAAAATAGAAGAAAATGTATAAAAGAAATTTATATAAGACCTCACACCCATTTCCAAATGCCATTAGCATTTTAGTAAATTTTTTTTGCTGTATTTTTATGAACACTTTAAAAAACAGATATGAAACTGCACTGTGTGTACAGCTTTGTATCTTGTTTCTTTCTTCTCAATATTGTACTGCAAGCATTAAATTCATCATAGAACGAGGGAACTGGCATTCCTTTAACAGCCAGTGCTGCCTTCCCAGGAAGAGCAGGTAGGCAGCATGCCTGCATGTGCTTTTGGTGGGTTTGGCATGAAAATACCTTCTTCTTGAAGCCTCTGCAGTGTTGAGAGGAGAGATTGGAGACATACCTTCTATTTCAACTTTTCAGGAAAATTCCCAACAGTTTTCTACCTGTGATGTCGTAAAAACAACAAAAGTCTCTTCTCATACCTCCTCCACTGCCTTCAGTCTCTCAGTGGTTACAGTTATCTGTTTCACTTAATATGCATCCTTTCTTCTCCAGTTCAGACTTTGGAATAAGTCAGAAATCTTCAGTGTTCAAAGATAAAAAGACACAGCTGTATCCTATAACATCAGTTTTCCAGCCTGTTGACCTTATGTACAGCTGGAAAGACACTTCATGTTGTGACCTATGACACACATATGTATATGCATTTATGATGAAATATCTGAACAGACGTTTCATGAAGCCATACTACCTGTGGTGCACTCTGATATTCTTCATTCCATTCCACTGAAAAAAGCTGATTTCAACCCTAGATTTATTTCAGGACTCACTGATGGCTTATGATCTCTAGTAAGAAAATTGCCATGTGGAGCACATTTCTTCTTCAGAACCAAGGAGAGCAGACTTTCTCTTTCCCTTCCCTTTTTTTCTGCTCTCCTTCCTTTGCTGTCGGAACACATTTGGTTCCTTATCCTGACTTCTTCAGCCTGTGTTGACCTGCTTTCCCTTGACTTCTATGGCTTGCTTTTGGTCTTAGTTATAGTATCTTGTGCCACTCTCTGATTTAGATGCCTACTCATCCTTGATTGAAAGCTTCTTAAGGAGAAGGTCTAGGTCTGCTTATATCTGTTTTTGTTTTCTAGTGCTGCTATAACAGAAATACCACAGGTAGAGGACTTTAACAAACAGGGATCTATTCTCTTACAGTTTAGGAGGCTAGAAGTCTGAGTTCAAAGTGACAGTTCTAGGGGCTGAGTGAAGGCCCCTCAATCTTGGCCTTCAGTTCTGGCTTTTGATCCCAACCCACTGGAGCAAAGACTGAGACAGACTTGGAAAAAGGAAGAGCCCACCCACTTCTCAAAGAATTGGCCAATGAAAACCTTATGAATAGTAGTGAAACACTGTCTGATACATTACTGGAAATTTTTATGAATAGCCTGAAACATTGTCCAATACAATGCTGGAAGATGAGCCCTCCAGGTCTGAAGGCACTTAAAATATGAATTGGAAAGAGCTGCCTCATCAGAGTAGAGCCTACCTTAATTATATGGATAAGGTAGAGCTTTTGGGCCTTAATTTTCTGAAATGGCACAACTCACTATGAGAAGAAACAGCTGCAAACATCCATTGATAATCAGAACATGGAATGTATGAAGTATAAATCTAGGAAAATTGGAAGTTGTCAAAAATGAAATGGAATGCATGAAGATTGATATCCTAGGCATTAGTGAGATGAAATGGACCGATTTTGGCCATTTTGAATCAGACAACCTTATGATCTACTATGCCAGAAATGACATATTGAAGAGGAATGGCATGGCATTCATCATTATAAAGAATGTTTCAAGATCTATCCTGAAGCACAATGCTGTCATTGATAGAATAATATCCATATGCCTACAAGGAAAGCCAGTTACAACTACTATTATTCAAATTTATGCCCCAATCACCAAAGCCAAAGATGAAGAAATTGAAGATTTTTACCAACTTCTGCAGTCCAAAATTGACCAAGAATGCAATCAAAATGTGTTGTTTATCACTGGTGACTGGAATGCAGAAATTGAAGACAAAGAAGAATCACTGGTAGTTGGAAAATTTGGCCTTGGAGATAGAAATAATGCTGGAGATCACATAACAGAATTTTGCAAGACAAATGACTTATTCATTGCAAATACCTTTCTTCAACAACACAAAGAGTGGCTATACATGTGGACTTCACCAGATGGAGTACACAGGAATCAGACTACATCTGTGGAAAGAGGCAATGGAGAAGCTCAATATCTTCAGCCAATACAAGGTCAGGAGCTGATTGTGGAACCGACCACCAACTACTCATTTGCAAGTTGAAGTTGAAGTTAAAGGCAATTAAAACAAATCCATGAAAGCCAAAACATGACCTTGATTATATCCCTCCTGAATTTAGAGACCATCTAAAGAATAGATTTGATGCATTGAACACCAATTACCAAACACCAGAGGAATTGTGGGATGAGATCAAGAACATCATCCATGAAGAAAGCAAAAGGTCATTAAAAAGACAGGAAATGAAGAAAATACCAAAATGGATGTCAGAAGAGATTCTGAAACTTGCCCTTGAGCAGAGAATAGCTAAAGCAAATAGAAGAAATGACAAGATAAAAGAGCTAAACAGAAGATTTCAAAGAGCAGCTTGAGAAGACAAAGTCAGTTATTATAATGAAATGTGCAAAGACATGGAGTTAGAAAGCCAAAAGGGAAGAACATTTCTCAAGCTGCAAGAACTGAAGAGGAGATTTAAGCCTTGCATTGCAATATTGAAAGATTCTATGGGCAATATACTGAATGATTCAGGAGGCATCAAAAGAAGATGGAAGGAATACACAAGAGTCACTGTACCAAAAATAATTGGTTGATGTTTTTCCATTTCAGGAGGTGGCACATGATCAAAACTAATGGTATTGAAGGAAGAAGTCGAAGCTGCACCAAGGGAAGTGGCAAAGAACAAGGCTCCAGGAATTGACAGGATACTCACTGAGATGTTTCAACAAATAGATGCCACACTAGAGGCACTCATTTGGCTATGCCAAGAGATTTGGAAGACAACTACCTGGCCAACTGACTGGAAAAGATCCGTATTTGTACCCATTCCAAAAAAGGTGATCCCACACAATGTGAAAATTATTGAACAATATCATTAATATCACACACAAGTAAAATCTTACGATAATTCAAAAGTGGTTACAGTGATATATTGACAGAGGACTTCCAGAAATGCAGACTGGATTCAGAAGAGGACATGGAATGAGGGATATAATTGCTGATGTCAGATGGATCTTGGCTGTAAGGAAAGAATAGCAGAAAGATGTTTACTTATGTTTTATTGACCATGCAAAAGCTTTCGATTGTGTGGAACATAACAAATTATGGATAACAATGAGCAGAATGGGAATTCCAGAACTCTTAATTGTGCTCATGAGGAACTTGTTTGAACAGAACAAGGGGACACTGATGGTTGAAAATCAAGAAGGGAGTGTGTCTGGTTGTACCCTTTCACCATACTTATTCAATCTTCATGCTGAACAAATAATCTGAGAAATTGGACTGTATGAAGAAGAACATGGCATCAGAATTGGAGGAAGAGTCATTAACAACCTGCGTTATGCAGATGACACAACTTTCCTCACTGAAAGTGAGGATGAGTTGAAGCACTTACTGATGAAGATTGAAGAATACAGTCTGCAGTATGGATTGCACCTCAACATAAAGAAAACAAAAATTCTCACAATGGGACCAATAAGCAGGATCACAATAAATAGAGAAAAGATTGAAGTTGTCAAAGACTTCATATTACTTGGTTCTATAATCAGCACCAATGGAAGCAGCAGTCAAGACATCAGATGTCATATAGCATTGGGCAAATCTGCTGCAAAGGACCTCTTTCAAGTGCTGAAGAGCAAAGATGTTTCCTTGAAGACTAAGGTGCACTTGATACAAGCCATAGTATTTTCAGTCACCTCATATGCATGTGAGAACTGGAAAATGAATAAGGAAGACTGAAGAAGAGTCGATGCTTTTGAGTTGTGGTGTTGGCAAAGAATGCTGAAAGTACCATGGACTGCTAAAAGAACTAAAAAATCTAACCTGGAAGAAGTGCAGCTGGAATGCTCTTTGGAAGTGAGAATGGCCAGACATCATTTCACCTACTTTGGTCATGTTGTAAGAAGGGACCATTCCCTGGAGAAGGATATCATACTTGGCAAAGTGAAGGAACAATGAAAAAGAGGAAGGCCCCCAATGAGATGGATTGACATGGTGGCTACAGCAATGGTTTCAGGTATAGCAAATATCATGGGGCTGCTACAGGACCAGGTAGTGTTTTGTTCTGGTGTACGAGGTCGCTGTGAATCGGAGATGACTCGATGGCATGTAACAACAACTCTGGAGGTAGAGACATCTCTTAACTCAGGCAGCCACTGGCTGCTGAGGCTGACAAATGTAAGGTCGAGAAGTAATATGGCACAGTCCCAAGATTATTGGGCAACAAGGCGGGCCACTAGTTCAAGTCCAGGATTAGTCCCAAGATCAGCAGGCAATATGGCAAGCTGCTGAATGAAGACTTGGCTACATGAAAGGTCCAAGTGTACCAAAAGCTCAAGACCTTTCTCAAATCTTCTTTTTATATACTGAAAGCAGACCACATCCGTAAGGCAGCTACTCAGCTGCTAACAGTAGGTTTCACCAAGGAGTTGATTACCAGTCTCATCATGGGGAATAACTACATTCAGCTCCCAGCCACTCAAAAACCAGAACCAGCTAACCTTAACTACCACACTCCACTCTCTTAATGCATGACCCAGACCCTCAGTGAATGAACAGAGATTGACAGGTGAGGATAGAATATTGCATCGGCGCTGCTCCTTGAGGGTGTGGGTGGCTACAGATTTTCTGAGGTTAGACTATCTTTGTAGACTATCATCACATTCAACAGGAAGGGCCTACCTTTATTGGGCTCTCTTTTTGTCTTCCATAATCAGGGAAAAAGATCAATTCATTCCTCCTATCGATAGTGCCCTGTTGTAGTCCTTTTAAAAGCAAGCACCCTTCTCATAGATTTGAGAGAATGTTTATCATCACAACACAAGGGTCTTGGGAAGATATATTTGATTGACTATGTTTTTTACCCAGCAGCCAGTGCTGCTCTACTAGTGACACAGTGTGGTGCTTTTGGGCTCCTTCTCTTTCATCTTACTTCTTAATATTTTCAAGAATCAAGAGAGGAAGGAAAATGATCTCTTTTTCTTTTTCCTTTTCACAAAATATGAAATTCAGAGAATAGGGTCCTTATGGTCAAAGGGAAGATTGATATAAACTTATCAATTGTCAATATTTGATGCATTTTCTATTTGTGTTTTTAATTAAGCTCCCATATGAACCTTCGGAACCCTGGTGGTATAGTGGTTAAGTACTTGGCTGTTAACTGACATGTCAGAGGTTCAAACCCACCAGCCACTCTGTGGGAGAAAGATTTGGCAGTCTGCTTTCATAAAGTTTACAACCTTGGAAACCCTATGAGGTATTTCTACTCTGTCCTATAGGGTTGCTATGAGTTGGAATTGATTCAGTGGCAGTGGACATATGGATCTAGGCTTTGGAAATGAAGCACATGCATGATTGATCAATAATACCTGAGGATTGGAGCTTGGTCCTGTTCTGCTTTCCCAAAGGGATCCCTGATGAACCAGCATAGCAGTGGGCTCTTTTGTGTGTCAGCTCAGAAGGCTGTGTTCACACATATGTTAAGGTCTTCTGAGACCAAACTCAACTACTCTTCAAAACAGGGTAGATCAATTACCTCTAGAAAATTCATGAATTCTCCTCCTGTTTACTCTTCAATTCCAAAGCTCAAAGCTGTGGTGCTTGCTTGTCATGTGGGATTCATGATCACAGGTGCTAGCAAATGGAGGTGGTGACTAAGCTTAACTTATCTTATGAAGGCAGGTTATGAAATTCGAATGCTATTGAAATCCAAACACCTTTCATCTATTAATGGCCACCTGTGGCTTATAATCAAGTCACAGTCTGTTAGCTACACAATTAGCTTGTTTGTTTGAAGTGTGAATTAAGAATTTGAGGCATTTGCTAATGAATCTTACTTGTTCCCTATGTTAGTTAAAATCCTGCATTTTCTGAATGCAGACACTTCTGGAATTTAAGGAAAGGTATTTGTTGACCCCATTTTCTCCCTACATGAAATGAGCTTCTGTTTTGCTTTTGTACATATGGAAAGCAACAGACTCTGGGCCTTTCCTTTTCCACTGGATTCTTCCTTAATTTTCAGTCTCAGTTTTGTAACTTGTGGGAATCGCCTCCTCCTTCCTGAAGTTCTAATGGCTCTCTCAGAGTGAGTGTTGTACCTTTTTTACGGGAGCAGAGGCAAATGGTGGAGTCACCCCCTTTGCCAGCCTCTGATTTTCTCTGTGTCTCTTCTCTGGAATGAATTTCTTTTGTAGATAATGGGATTCCATTATGAGGTGTTAAGGCTGCTCTGGAGCTGTCGGCTGTGAGGGAAGATAGGAGGTTTTGATCAATGGCTTCTGGTTGTATCTTGGATGTGTTAATTTTAAGATGACTTGCTTCTGTTTTTATTAGTTTCACTGGATTTGGGACTGGGGAGGAGTTGGCATGGGTGTTGGTGTTTGTTCAAGGAAATGTAGTTGTCCAGAGTTAGATGACTCTATTTTGCTTGGAGGCAAGAAGGGTCTGACACAAGGCAAAATACCAATCTCTGCTCTGTTCCTGTGGGCACCAGAGCCATTGTCCCATACCTTCAAAACTTACTCTGACCTTTTTGAATGACTGGAGACAAATCTCCAAAAGGCTTTACTGGTTATCTGTTATAGCTGAGGTGTTACTGGAATTTTTATCATTGCAGGTGGGGTTGGCTGTGGTAGGAAGAGTTCACACACAAAGACAAACAGTATAAATTCCTGATTTATTTAGCCAGGAATACGGAATTTTGCTGAAGAGAGGTGGCTACACAGAGACTAAGTGGATGCAGCATATTTTTGCATAGCTTGTCCCTTGTCCTTAGTTCTTAATGGAATTTGGCAGTGTGTGGCTGTCAGTGACACTTTCGGTGCAGATAGAATCCTGCCAAGGTTGAAGAAGAAGCCAAATTCTTGCATCACTGCTTCTGTTTTATACTCAAGTTTATATCACTGTTCAGGAAGGACTTACACAAAATCTGTGGTCTTTTAGGCTCTTATGATTCTTGAACTAAACCTGTCATCAGCGAGGCTACATCTTATTTAGGCTGAGGTGAAGGGTGGGTGGAATTGGAGGAAGCAAAGTTGGTATTGAGTTATCTCTGAGCACTGTCTCTCCTACCTTTTAGTATTTGACACAAGCTAGATCCCAAAAGGCTTAATTGCAGCTCGTTCTGAGGCAACTATGATGCCATCAGAGTTTTAACCCTGTTGCTCTAGGCTGGCTGTGTCCCTCATTTAGAACTCACTGACCTCTTAAAGAAAAAAACGAAAATATAAAAATTCATGGCAAGACTTTTGCTGCTGACCATGGTGGAAAAATTGGGACCACATTTGTCCTCTTGTCATAAACAATGATAAAACTGGACAAAATAGAAAATATTTTCAAATCTTAGAAAATAGGCAGGATAGAACTGTGATTCCTGAGAGAAGAGAAATATGTGAGGTGAGACCTACAATCACCTTAGATTTTCTGTTTGGAGACATTTCAAGATTGTGGTTTCAGAGAAGTATCCCAAATGGAGCATGGTAATTTTGTGAATTGAGGAAACAGGTATCAGTATTCAGGGAGGTTGAGATGGCCATAATTTGCAGAGCAGAATATCAGAGTGGCGGAAGCCTTGAAGAGAAAGTGCTCTAGAAACCTGCCTGGATCTCCTTGAGTGTTTTGTTCAATACTAAGCTGTTGATGTATAAGGTGATACTCCACTAGGCTGGACAAAATGTGTGTAAAAAGTATAAGGCTAAAAATCTCCAGAGTTCATACAGGGGTGTGAAACATGCAAATTCTGACAGCCAGATTAGAGAGTCCTCCTTGAGTACCTGGGACATTCAATTGCGACTCCAGAAGGAAAAAACAATAATAGTAGAGCTAAACTATTTATAGGGGAAAAGATACCTTTGCAAAGATTAAAAATAAGCCTTGAAAGGATCAGGCTGAGTCATAGATAAGTTAAATGTTTGCCAGAACAAAACCTAATACTCTCTGTTTAGAGATATGATGGATGAGTTTTCCAAATTTGATAAAAACTATAAATGCAGTGATACAAGAAGTACAACACACTCTGAGCAAATAAATACAAAGAAAATTATGACATAGCACACCATAATCAAATTGCTTCAAGTCAGTGATAAATGTTATTGTTGTTGTTTTTGTTGTTATTGTTATGTACCATAGAGTTGTCTCTGACTCCTAGCGACCTTATGTACAACAGAACAAAGCCTCCCTGGTCCTGTGCCAGGCTCATGATCCCTACTATACCTGAGTCCATAGCTGCAGCCACTGTGTCAATCCATCTTGTTGAGGGCCTTCCCCTCTTTTGTTGACCCTCCACTTTACCAAGCATGATATCCTTCTCTAGGGAATGGTCTCTTTTGACAACAGGGCTAAAGTAGGTGGGACGAAGTCTAGCCATTCTCACTTCCAAGGAACATTCTGGCTGCACTTCTTCCAGGACAGATTTGTAGTTCTTTTAGCAGTCCACAATACTTTCAGCATTCTTTGCCAACACCACAACTCAAAAGCATCAACTCTTCTTCCATCAGTGATAAATAGAAAATCTTAAAATCAAACAGAGGGGCTGCGGGGAGGGGAAAGAAGCACATTACAGAGGACGAAGAAAAGAATTTTGAATTTTTAAAGACTTCTTACAAGAAATCATGTAAGCCAAAAGACAATGGAACATAATCTTTTAGGTACTCAAAGGGGAAAACTAGCCAGCCTAGAATTTGATACCAAAATCCAAACCCACTGCCATCTAGTTGATTCTGACTCATAGCAGTCCTGTGGGATGGGGCAGAACTGGTGTATAGGGTTTCCAAGGCTGTAGTCTTTATGGAAGAAGGTTGCCATACTTTTCTCTGGCAAAGCAGTTGGTGGACTTGAAATGCTGACCTTTCATTTAGCAGCCAAGTGCTTAACTACTGCACTGCAAGGGCTCCTTTTAGAAGTCTATATTCAGTGAAATTATCCTTAAAAAAAATTAATGTGAAATAAAGATGTTTTCAGACCTACGCCCCCCCCCCTCACCCCCATGATAATTCATCACTTGGAGATCTGCACTACAAGAAATGTTAAAGGAAGTTCTTCAGATGGAAGGAGAATGATGCCAGGTGAAAACGTGGAGCCATACAAAACAATGAAAAGTTATTAAAATGATAATGTGTAGGTAAATGGAAAAGATATTTTTCTTCAGTGTTGATTTTTCAAAAAAAGATAGTTTTTTATAGCACTGTATTGCAGAATCTATAAAATATGTAGAAGTAAAAATATAAAACAGTAACATGAATGACAGGAGGAGAAAAATGGAAGTATACTGTTAAAGTCCTTACATTATATGTAAATTGGTATAATATTTGAAAGTAGACTCTGTTAAATTAAAGGCATCAAGGTCAATTGGTATAACATAATCCACAAAGACAATGTTCTACATTCCTACTTTGGTGAGTAGCAACTGGGGTCTTAAAAGCTTGTGGGCAGCCGTCTAAGGTGCAATTATTGGTCTCTCCCTGTCCAAAGCAAAGAAGAGTAAAGAAATCAAAGATGCAAGAAATAATTAGTTCAAAGGACTAATGGGCCACACAATGTCCAGCCTCCAGGACCCTGAGGCCAGAAGAACTAGATGGTCCCCAGCTACTACTGCTGACCTCTCTGAAAGGGACCATAATAGAAGGTCCTGGGTAGAGTGGGAGAAAATGTGGAACAAAACTCAAAATGATAAAAAATAGACCAGGCTTATTAGCCTGATAGAGACTGGTGGAAGCCCCAAGTCTATGGCTCTTAGACACTTTTCAAGCCTGGAACTGAACTCACCTCCATGACTTAACTTTCAGCCAAACAATAGACAGGCCTATAAGTTGAACAACAGCACCAGGGAGGTATGTATTCCTTAGAATAATCAACCATAGGTGATCAAAAGGGGAGTATGTGCTAAGGGATAAAGTTCAGAAGGCAGAAGGGATAGGAAAGAAGGATGAATGGAAATGGGAGGAAGTGGGAAGAGCGCTGTTACATTACAGGGGGATTGCAATCAATGTCCCAAAACAAAATGCATATGAATTGTTGAATGGAAAACCAATTTGCTCTGTAAATTTTCACCTAAATCACAATAAAATTTTTTTAAAAGGAAATAAACCTCTGAGTAGAATGATCAAGAGAAAATGAGACACAAATTACCAATATAAAAAATGAGAAGGGGGACATTATTGTAAGCTTACAAGCATTAAAAGGATAATCAGTGTAAATAATGAGCAACTTTATGACAATAAATTTACTAACACAAATGAAATGGAAGCCTTTCTTGAAAGACAAAAAAGAACCAAAAGGGAATCAAAGAGAACGAAAAAACCTGAAGAGTCCTGTACTCATTTAAAAAATAGGATTTATAATTTAAAAACCCACAAAGAAAATTTTTATTCCGTGTGGCTTCATTGGTGAATGTTATCTAAATTTAGTTACATTACGCTTTGTGGTTGTTAATATTGTTAGGTGCCATTGAGTCATCTACGATTCATAGCACATGTGCAGCAGAATGAAACACTGCCCTGTCCTGTGCCAGCCCCATAATCCTTGCTATACCTGAACCCATTGTTGCAGCCACTGTGTCAATCCATCTTGTTCAGGGCCTTTCCCTTTTTGTCAATCCTCCACTTTAACAAGCATTATATCCTCTTCCAGGGAATGGTGCCTTCTGACAACATGACCAAAGTAGGTGAAATGATGTCTGGCCATTCTCACTTCCAAGCAGCATTCCAGCTGCACTTCCTCCAGGACAGATTTGTTAGTTCTTTTAGCAGTCCATGGTACTTTCAGTATTCTTTGCCAACACCACAACTCAAAAGCATCGACTCTTCTTTGGTCTTCCTTATTCATTGTGCAACTCTTACATGCATATGAGGAGATTGAAAATATCATGGCTTATGTCAGGCACATCTTAGTCTTAAAGGAGATATCTTTGCTCTTTAGCACTTGAAAAAGGTCTTTTGCAGCAAATTTGCCCAATGCTATACAACATCTGATGTTTTGATTGCTGCTTCCATTGGTATTGATTATAGAACCAAGTAATATGAAGTCTTTGACAACTTCAATCTTTTCTCCATTTATTGTGATGCTGATTATTGCTCCCGTTGTGAGGATTTTAGTTTTCTTTATTTTGAGATGTAATCTGTACTGCAGACTGTGTTCTTCAATTGTCTTCAGCAGGTGCTTTAATTCATCCTCACTTTCAGCAAGCAAAGTTGTGTCCTCTGCATACTGCAGGTTGTTAATGAGTCTTCCTCCAATCCTGATGCCACATACTTCTTCAGATAGTCCAGCCTCTCGGATTATTTGTTCAACATACAGATTGAATAAGTATGATGAAAGGATACCACCCTCATGCACTCCGTTCCTGATTTTAAACCATGCAGTGTCCCCTTGTTCTGTTCAAATGACAGCCTCCTGGTCTATGTACAGGTTCCTCATGAGCACAATTAAGTGTTCTGGAGTTCCCATTCTTCTCAATGTTATCCATGATTTGTTATGTTCCACACAATTGAATGCTTTTGCATAGTCAATAAAACATATGTAAATATCTTTCTAGTATTCTTTCCTTGCAGCCAAGATCTATCTGACATCAGCAATGATATCCCTTGTTCCACATCCTCTTCTGAATCCAGCTTGCAGTTCTGGAAGTTCTCTGTCAATATACTGCTGCAGCTGTTTTTGAATTATTGAATTAAGATTTTACTTGCATGTGATATTAATGATATTGTTTGATAATTTCCACATTCTGTGGAAAGGATCACTTTTCTTTGGAATGGGTACAAATATGGATTTCTTCCAGTCAGTTGGCCAGGTAACTGCCTTCCAAATCTTTTAGCATAGCTGAGTGAGTGCCTCCAGTGTGGCATCCATTTGTTGAAACATCTCAATGGGTATTTGGTCAATTCTTGGAGCCTTGTTTTTTGCCAATTCCCTCAGTGCAGCTTCGACTTCTTCCTTCAGTACCATTAGTTCTTAATCATATGCCACCTCCTGAAATGGATGAACATTGAACAGTTCTTTTTGGTACAGTGACTCTTGTGTATTCTTTCCATCTTCTTTTGATGTTTCCTGCATCATTCAATATTTTGCCCATAGAATCTTTCAATATTGCAACTCGAGGCTTAAATTTCCTCTTCAGCTCTTTCAACTTGAGAAATGCCAAGTGTTCTTCCCTTTTGGGTTTCCAACTCCATGTCCATTCACATTTCATTATAATAATTGACTGTCTTCTTGAGCTGCTCTTTGAAATCTTTTGTTCGTCTCTTTTATTTTGTCATTTCTTTCATTTACTTTAGCTACTCTTTGTTCAAGGGCAAGTTTCAGAGTCTCTTCTGACATCCATTTTGGTCTTTTCTCCCTTTCCTGTCTTTTAAATGATCTTTTGCTTTCTTTGTGGATGATGATCTTGATGTCATCCCACAGTTCCTCTCATTTTCAGTAACTGATGTTCAGTGCATCAAATCTATTCTTTAGATGGTCTCTAAATTCAGGAGGGATATATTCAAGGTTATATTTGGGCTTTCGTAGACTTGTTTTAATTGCCTTCAACTTTACCTTGAACTTGCATATGAGCACTTGATGGTCTTTTCCACAATCAGCTCCGGCCTTGTTCTGGCTGAAGATATTGAGCTTCTCCATTGCCTCTTGCCACAGATGTAGTCAGTCTGATTCTTGTGTACTTCATCTGGTGAAGTCTATGTGTATAGCTGCCATTTGTGTTGTTGAAAAAAGGTATTTGCAATGAATAAATCATCCTCCAAAATTCTGTACTTTACTGTAATATAATGCATATTGCTGAAGGCATTATAAGGAAGAATATTCTTCATAATATATGAAAAAATTCTCATCAATATTTTGCCTTATCATATGCAATAATATATAAAAGGATACTAGATGATAATCAATGGAATTTATTCCAAGAATGTAAGATTGTTTTAACATTTGAAAATCAATCCATGAACTCACCATTTCAGCAGAACAAAGCAGAAAAATCATTGTGGTCATTTTAGCAGATGAAGAACAATTATTAGATAGAATTCCTACCTATTATGTTAGGAATTATTGGGTAAGCAGATAGAATGGGGCTTTCTCAACATAATATAGGGCATTTTTTATAACCTACAGCTAATATCATTCTTAATGATGAAAGACTAAAGTCTTTCTCCCTTATCGTAAGGAACAAGCACTTCATTTCATCATTGTAATAGAAGTCCTAGCCAAAGGAATAAGGTAAGAAAAAGAAATAAAAAAGCCTGTGAATTTAAAAGGAAGAAGTAAAGCTGTCTTTATTAGCAGATTCCATGAAAACATTAGGAAATGGGAGGACACCAAATTGTGCACATAAGAGATAGACAACAGATGCTAATACTAACCAATGTGTCCACACTACCACATTGCCATTAACACCAAACACTAGGCTATACCGATAAACACATAAACACCTGAGATGATCAGACTGGGGTCAGTGAACAGAAGTATACTCTAGACCAAGGATAGATTCAGCTGAGGCTAATCTTGCACAGATACCAGTGATACAAAATACCTGCAGTCCTTATAGAAACAATAGAAGACAGACACAGAGTAATCCCTCACAGACAACCAGACACTATGGGAGAGAGATCCAATAGATCTACTGTCTCAGGACCATAGTACTGGGGGACTCCAGACTCAGTTGGCACAACAAAATACATAAAAGCTTTGCTCCACATCCTACATTGGTGAGTGGTGACTGGGGTCTTAAAAGCTTTTAAGCAGCCATCTAAGATGCAGCTAATGGTCTTCTAGTGTCACAAGTGAAGAAGAACACAAAAAAGAAAAAACCAAAAACAACAACAACAACAAACACAAAAACAAGGGCATTTAGAAGCAATTAGCCCTAGCACACGATGGCCCTTGAGACCAGAAGAACTAGAGGGTGCTCAGCTACCAATGCCAACCACTCAGGAAAGGATCAAATCTGGAGATCCTGGATAGAGTGGGAGGGAAAACATGGAACAAAATCCAGACACTCAATAATGACCAGAATTACTGGTCAGATGAAATCTGGTGAGACTCCCAATACTATGGCCCTGGAATACATTCTGCAGCTGGAATAAAACTCACCTCCAGGGGCAGGCTCTCAGCCCAACAGTTAACAAGATGTACATGTAGACCACTCAACCCAGGATGATGTACCCACATACTCTACCATAGACTATACATTCCTTAGAGCAATAGACCATGGGACACCAGAGAACCAACATTCAAATTGAGGAAATGCAGGACAAACTCCTTTTGTCCTGCATAAATATGAGGGGTACAGGGGGAGGGTTACAGGGTAGGGAGGGGAGGAGACTGGATTAGGGTTGGACATGGCGAATGGGGAATGAAATTAATGTACACATTAGGTTGAATGTAAAACAAGCTCTTAAAATAAAATAAATAAATAAAATTGTTGTTGTTAGGTGCTATCAAGTTGATTTTTGACTTATAGTGACAAAAAAAAAAAAAAGAAATAGGGTAAGAAAAAGAAATAAAAAAGCCTGTGAATTTAAAAGGAAGAAGTAAAGCTGTCTTTGTTAGCAGATTCCATGATTATCTGTTTAGAAAATCCTAAAGAATCTTCAAAACTACTGTTGTTGTTGTTGTTTGCCATCGAGTCAGCCCTGACTCATAGCGACTCCTCCTTGGGTTTCCAAGGCAATATCACTACGGAAGTAGGATTGCCCAACCTTCTTTCCGAGGAGTGCCTGGTGGGTTTGAACCGCCAGCCTTCTGGTGAGCAGTCAAGTGCCTTAGGCACCATGCTACCAGAGCTCCTTCAAAACTACTAGAACCTTTAAATGGATATAGCAAGGTCACAGAGTGTAAGGACAGCATATAAAAATTAATTCCATTTCTGTTAACTAGCAAATGTTAAATGAATTGCTAAATGAAATGAATGTGATGATAGGTACGTTGTGTATTCATTTGTTAAAACTCATTTATCTGTACCCTTAAAATGGGTGCATTTTATTGTGTGTAAATTATCCCTCAGTAAACCTGATTAAGGATCTCTGGTGACATGATGGCTGAGGCATTTGACTGCTAACCAGAAGGCTGGTGGTTCAAACCCACAAGCCGCTCCTCAGAAGGAAGATTGGGCAATCTACTACTGTAGTGATACTGCCTTGGAAACCCAAGGAGGGGTTGCTATGAGGTGGACCCAACTTGATGGCAGTAAGGTTTTTTTTTGGTTAAACCTGATTAAAAAGAAAGTTTTACACTAGAGATCTACTGTGTGTCAGGAATGTACATACATTACCTAATTCAATACAACCATGTTATTTCTTATTTCAAGTGAGGAAACTAAGGCACAAAGATATCAAGTGACTTGCCATTCTAACAGCCAACATTTTTTTTTTATATTCTAGAAGAAGTGCTTCTTATGAAGACCAGAAATCCATCTCCCAAACTAGGCAGATTCAGATCTTTTCACAAAGTAAACAGTAGGACATAAATTCCTCCATTGTCTTTCAAACTTTTATGAGGCTGCCATCTAGGAAACTTGCTATTGAGTCCTCACTGGGGTTGTAGTTACATGCTAGTGACCTCATGTGACAGAGTAGAACTGCCCCATAGGATTTTCTTGGCTATAATCTTTACAGGGGCAGATAGCCAAGTCTTTCTCCCATGGAGCCACTGGATGTGTTTGAACCACCAGTCTTTTGGTTAGCAGATAAGCACTTAACTCATAATTTGTATATTTTCTTCCATACATGTTCCTCTATGCTTTTTTTCATTCCTCTATACTTTTTTGGTCCACCACTTGTCTATCAGTTTGTCATACTGTGGTGGCTTGTGTGTTGCTATGAGGATGGAGGCTATACCACTGGCATTTCAAATACCAGCAGGGTCACCCATAGTGGACAGGTTTCAGCAGAGTTTCCAGACTAAGACATACTCGGAAGAAGGAAGGGGCCATCCACTTTTCAAAGAATTGGCCAGTGAAAACCTTATGAATAGCAGTGAAACAATGTTAGATATATTACTGGAAAACTTTATGAATAGTCCTGGAATATTGTCTGATATAAGCCCGTCAGTTCAGAAAGGACTCAAAATATGACTGGGGAAGAACTGCCTCCTCAAAGGAGAGTTGACCTTAATGATGTGGACGGAGTAAAGGTTTCAGGACCTCCATTTGCTGATGTGGCATGACTCAAAATGGGAAGAAACAGCTGCAAACATTCATTAATAATCAGAACATGGAATGTATGAAGTATGAATTTAGGAAAATTGGAAGTTGTCAAAAATGAAATGGAATGTATAAAGATCCATATCCTAGGCATTAGTGAGTTGAAATGGACTGGTTTTGGCCATTTTGAAACAGACAACCATATGATCTACTATGCTGGCAATGACAAATTGAAGTGGAATGGCATGGCATTCATCATCACAAAAAATATTTCAAGATCTATCCTGAAATACAATGTTGTCAGTGATAGGATAATATCCATATGCCTACAAGGAAGACTAGTTAATACTACTATTACTCAAATTTATGCACCAACCACCAAAGCCAAAGATGAGGAAATTGAAGATTTTTACCAACTTCTGCAGTCTGAAATTGACCAAACATGCAATCAAGATGTATTGATTATTACTGGTGACTGGAATGTGAAAGTTGGAAACAAAGAAGGATCCCCAGTAGTTGGAAAATATGGCTTTGATGATAGAATGACACCAGAGATTGTGTGATAGAATTTTGCAAGATCAATGACTTATTCATTGCAAATATCTTTTTTCAACAACATAAATGGTGGCTATACATTTGAACCTCATCACATGGACTACACAGGAATCAGATCGACTACATCTCTGGACAGAGACAATGGGGAAGTTTAATATCTCCAGCCAAAACAAGGCCAGGAGCTAACTGTGGAACAGACCATCAACTGCTCATATACAAGTTCAAGTTGAAGCTGAAGATAATTAAAACAAGTCCAGAGAGCCAATATATGACCTTAATTATATCCCACCTGAATTTAGAGACCATCTGAAGAATATATTTGACACATTGAACACCAGTGACTGCAAACCAGATGAATTGTGGGATGACATCAAGAACATCATCTGGAGTTAGAAAACCAAAAAGGAAGAACATGCTCAGCATTTCTCAGGCTGAAAGAACTGAAGAAAAAATTCAAGCCTTGAGTTGCAATATTGAAAGGTTCTATGGGCAAAATACTTAATGATGCAGGAAGCATCAAAAGAAAATAGAAGGAATACAATGCTCATCTATTTCAGGAGGTAGCATATGATCAAGAACTGATGATATCGAAGGAAGAAGTCAAAGTTGCCCTGAAGGAATTGGAGAAAAACAAGGATTCAGGAATTGGAGTTACTCAGTTGTAACCCATTGAGATGTTACAACAAACGGATGCTATGCTGGAGGCACTTACTCATCTATGCCAGGATATTTGGAAGACAGCTACCTGGCCAAATGACTGGAAGAGATCCATATTTGTACCCATTCTAAAGACAGATGATCCAACACAATGTGGAAATTATAAAACAATATCATTAATATCACATACAAGTAAAATCTTACTGAAGATAATTCAAAAAGGTTATAGCAGTATATTGACAAGGAACTTCTGGAAATGCAAGCTGGATTCAGAAGAGGACATGAACAAGGGATATAATTGGTGATGTCAGATGGACCTTGGCCGAAAGCAAAGAATACTAGAAAGACGTTTACTTGTGTATTATTGACTATGCAAACACATTCGACTATGTGGATTATAGCAAATTATGGATCACATTGAGAATGGGAATTCCAGAACACTTAATTGTGCTCATGAGGAACCAATCCGTCGACCATGAGGCTGTCGTATGAACAGAACAAGGGGATACTGCATAGTTTAAAATCAGGAAGGGCGTGCATCAGGGTTGTATCCTTTCACCATACTTATTCAATCTAAATGCTGAGCAAATAATCCGAGAAGCTGGACTATATGAAGAATAACATGGCATCAAGATTGGAGGAAGACTCATTAACAACCTGTGATATGCAGACAACACAACCTTGTTTGCTGAAAGTGAGGATGATTTGAAGCACTTATTGATGAAGATTAAAGACTACAGTCTGCAGTATGGATTATACCTCAGCATAAAGAAAACAAAAATCCTCACAACTGGAGCAATAAGCAACATCATGATAAATGAAGAAAAGATTGAAGTTGTCAAAGATTTCATAGTACTTGGTTCCACAATCAACACCAATGGAAGCAGCAGTCAAGACATCAGACGACATATTGCATTGGGCAAATCTGTTGCAAAAGACCTCTTTAACGTGTTGAAGAGCAAAGATGTGTCTTTGAAGACTAAGGTACACCTAACCCCAAGTCATGGGATGTTTTGAGTCACCTCATATGCATACGAAAGCTGGACAATGAATAAGGAAGACTGAAGAGCTGATGCTTTTGAGTTGTGGTGTTGGTGAACTGCCAGAAGAACTAATAAATCTGTCCTGAAAGAAGGGCAGCTGGAATGCCCCTTGGAAGTGAGAATGGCCAGACTTCCTCTCACCCACTTTGGTCATGTTGTCAGAGAGACCATTCCTGGAGAAGAATATCATGCTTGGTAAAGTGGAGGGTCAGTGAAAAAGGGGAAGACCCTAAATGAGATGGATTGACACAGAGGCTGCCATCATGTTTTCAGGTATGGCACTTATTGTGAGGCTGGTGCTGGACCAGGCAGTGTTACAGTTGTACAAAGGGTCACTGTGAGTTGGAGCCAACTCGACAGCACCTAACAACAACAACAGCAACAACGTGCTTTTTGGGTTGTGATTGGCTACTAACTTACAGGTTGGTGATTTGGGCCCACAAAGTAGCTTTGGGGAAGAAAGGGCCTGGTGATCTGTTTCTGTAAAAATTACAACCAAGAAAACTATGTGGTTCTACTCTGTCACATTTGGGATTACCGTGAGTGGGGGCCAACTAGAAGGCAGGTAACAACAACAATATACTTTTCAGCATGTGTTCTAGGATGACACATCAGTAGGTTCTGAATGATTCTTATATGACTCAGGGTCCAGTCATGAGACAGAAACTGCATTCATTATTTGAACAGGGGAAATTTAATATAGAGAATTGCAGAAAGTGGTTAACTGTTATTATTATTATTATTAGGTGCCGTCTAGTCAGTTCCAATTCATAGCAACCCCACATACAACAGAATGAAACACTGCCTAGTCCTTTGCCATCCTCAGAATTGTTGCTGTTTGAGCCCATTGTTATAGCTACTGTGTCAATCCATCTTGTTGAGGGTCTTCCTCTTTTTTACTGACCCTCTACTTTACTAAGCATGATGTCCTTCTCCAGGATACCCCTTCCGACAACATGTCCAAAGTTTGTGAGATGAAGTGTCACCATCCTCACTGCCAAGGAATACTGAATATTCCATGGACTACCAGAAGAATGAACCAATCTGTCTTCTGGTAGTCCATGGAATATTCAGTATTCTTTTTCAGTAACATGATTCAAATGCATCAATTCTTCTTCAGTCTACCTTATTCATTGTCCAACTTTCACGTGCATATAAGATGATTGAAAATACCATGGCTTGGGTCAGGTGTACCTTAGTCCTCGAGGTGACATCTTTGTTCTTTAATGTTTTGAAGAGGTCTTTTGTGGCAGATTTGCCCAATGCAATATGTTGTTTCATTTCTTGACTGCTGTTTCCATGAGTATTGATTATGGAGCCAAGTAAAATGAATTCCTTGATAACTTAATATTTTCTGCATTTACTGTGATTTTGCTTATTGGTACAGTTGTGAGGATTTTCATTTCCTTTACATTGAGGTATAATCCATACTGAAGGCTGTAACCTTGATCTTCATCAGTATTAACTACTAATAGGGATAAAAGAGGATTAAGGGTTCCAGAAGTATCAGGTACAAAAAAAAAGATCAGCTACTCCCTCTAGGCTGAGGAGGAATGGATAATGAATAAACCAAGACTAGAAGTAGTCTAGTCCACAGTAGGCTGATGTTTAGGCCATTTTGAAGAGGACATGGCTACAATGGGTACAAGCTTCCTACTGGGGAAATGGGCTGGAGTCGGTCTGTAGAGGTGACTCACTGATGCTAGAGATGTCACGAGGCTACAGCTGGTCCGTGGATGCAGTCTGTCATAGTCTTTGTGTAGGGGTATACCGGAACTGGTCTGAAGCAGTCTGTCAGTGGAGGGAGTGTGGCCTGAGGGCACTGGTACTCATCTGTGTGGCCAATGGGCTACCACTCTGAATAGTAATGATAATGATAATTACAGAGGACAGAAACTGGGAGGGATGTGTCTTCCTGCCCTACCATCTTGTAGGATCACTTCATTACTCTCTGTTGATGAAGTTTAATGTTCTGCCAAGCTGGCAAAGGTGAACTGTTCACAGAGTTCACTTGCAGCATCACAAAGCAGGACAAAGAAGGGTTAAGTTAGAGCTAACAGATAATACATTGACAAGTGTTACAATGCTGAGGTAAATGTTGGACCAATCTTGGGTTCAGCTTAATCAGCAAATGTAGATGTATTGAGGGACAATAAGTATTCTGGTTTAAATACTTCTCTTTTAAAATATATTACTCTAAAATATATTTCTTTCTGGGTAACCTGTATTGGTTCATAGCCTTACTATCTGCCCAGTTGCCAATGCCAGAGTAGGAGCCCCAGAGTCAAGTACCTACAGTCCAAGCAGATCTTGCCAGTGAAGACAGCCAGGTAGGTGGAGGTGGTAGCCATCTGGAGAACTCAGACCCCTCTGAAGGGGGCAGCTGCTTCTCAGCTCCAACTAGTAGCTGCTCAGCAGGAACATGAGCCCAGAGTTGCCAGACCATTTCATTTTTCAAGAGAAGTTGGACTCTTCATTTTTTAATTTTCAAATGTTGACAAATAATTCAAATGAAAACCAAAAACTGTGTGGACCAAGAAAGCACATCTCTGGCTAGAGTCAGCTCCTGGGTGCCCGGTTTTTGACCTCCGCTTCAGAGGCATCCTTTTTGCCTCCCTCTTCCTCATTTTCTTCAGCCAGTTGGTTTTCAAGCCCCATTTATTTCACTTTTGAAGAAAATCCAGGCTGGTTCCATCCTCCCCCTTCCCACTGTCGCAGTTCAGGATCTCTTTGTCCCTTCCTTGGGTTGTAATCACAGTCTCCAGTCAGTATTTGCACTCTCAGCCATGCTGCCCTCAAAGTGGTGCTTCGAAAGCACAACTCATTTTGTATATCTCCTCTGCTTGAAAACCTTTGATGGCTCCCCATGGCTCTTCTGAACAAAACCCCATTCTCCTGGAATTCTAATCCCTCCAGTTTGGAGCCTTCTTACCTTTCCAGCTTTGGGCTCTGCCATTCTTCTCCAAGCCCTTTGTTGTTATGTGCTGTCGAGTCAGACATGACTCATGGTGACCCCTCTGTGGGTTTCCGAGGCAGTATCGCTACGGAAGTAGATTGCCCTTCAGACTCTGTTATTGTTGTTAAGCTGCTGTTAAGTTGGTCCTGGACTCATGGAAACCTGCACAATGAAATAAAACACAACGGGATGAAATGCTCACTGGTCCTGCACCATCCCCATGATTGGCTGTGCCTCAGACAGTTGTGATCCACAGGGTTTTTATTGGCTGATTTTCAGAAGTAGATCATCAGACTTCTTCCTAATTATGTCTTACTCTGGAAGCTCCCCTGAAGCCTGTTCAACATCATAGCAACACATAGCTTCCACTGACAGATGAGTGGTAGCTGCACTTGAGGTCCATTGCTGGGAGTTGAACATGAATCTCCTACATGGAAAGTGAGAATTCCAACACTGAACCAGCACTGTTCCCATTCTGCAGACTCTAGCTACTTCAGATTGCTCAATTTCCTGAATATATTTGCTTTTCCCACTTTCCTGCTTTTGCATATGCCGTTTCCTTTGTATAATGCCTTTACCATTTACCTGTCTGCCTGGAAAATTACTCATTCTTCAAGACCAGGTTAAATGTTCACTTGTTGGTGAATCCTTCCCTGCTTTTCTCCTCTGTGATCTTGTAAGACATTGCTCATGCTGCTAATTCAACACTCATCATCTGTTTTGCAGTTGACACAATAGCCCTTGATCCTGCAGCCCTGTCTTTCCAGTTGTATTTGAGGATAAGGACCATTTCATGTACCATTAAGGCCTGGCACAGTGCCTGCTGAGGGGCTCTGGTGTCACAGTAGTTAAAGCATTCAGCTGCTAACCAAAAGGTCAGCAGTTTGAACCCACGAATTACTCTGAAGGAGAAAGATGAGCAGTCTGCTTCCATAAAGATTTACGAACTTGGAAACTCTATGGGGCAATTCTACTCTGTCCTATAAGGTTGCTATGAGTTGGAATTGACTTGATGGCAGTGAATTTTTTTTAAATAGTGACTGCCATATAGTATGTACTCAATAATTTATCGAAGGGTTGAACCAATGAGTGGATAAATGAATGAAAGAATGAGTGATTTGCCTGTTCACTGAGTCTGTCTGAATACTTTTATGACCGCTCAAGGTTTCTTTGCCAATTGGTACTTGGAGCATCATGGGACTCTTTTACCATGTCTAAATAATAGACAGCCAACCGGGCCAGGCTTTAGTTCAGATGTTTAGGCTATTAGGAATTCATTTTGAATTGCTATTTACTATTTTGTGGAAAGTTCCACAGACACCCTTGGAGATCTTCACCTCCCTCATAAACAGTTAGAGTAGAGCTATGCTCCAACCTGTAGAAATAAAGCGTACGAGCCATTATTCTCTATGCTAGTTGCTTGCACCCTAAGAGTTGGTCATTGGGAAAGCATGATTTGGGATATTGGTTTTGCCTTGGGAGTGGAGACCCAGAAGATCCTGTGCAGGGTCTTGGCCCAGCCAACTGGGTTCTCAGAAAGTACAGTAGTGGACAGGGACGGGAACGTTAGGGCATGGGGATTGTACTGTTGGGTTCAGGGTTGGAGTGCTTGTCCTAGAGGGAACCCACAAGCTTTCTACATGGGGTGACCTGGAGGGAGCCACTGGGGGAGACTTAGAATGGTTATTTATTTATTTTATTTTAAAAATTAAGGCCAATTATTTTTTTGTAAAATGCAGGGAGTGGTGGATTCTGGGAAAAATTGTTGTCACTGTAAACATGTTGGTTAGAAGTCATTAATATGACATTCACACATCCCTAATAAAGTACATAACACAGAGATCTGGCACCATTGAAATACCCAGAGGACATTAAGTATGAGTCTTAAAACCAAGAGTATTAGAAACAAGATATTTTTACTTCTCATTTGGGAGTAATATAATTGCATTTTGTGGCTCTAGCAGATGCTGGGGCCAGCTGCTAGGAGAGTGTGAGCTTTTTTTTCTCCCCTTAGCTTTGGTCCCTTACAGATAAAACCCTTGTGCAGAACTCTCGTAAAAAGCAAACTTTTAAAAAATATCCTTTGGTTGACAAAGATCTGTTTTTGTATACAAAATATCTGAGATTGTGTATTTTTATTACTTGGACTCAGGAGAATAAAGAACAAAAACTATTTTGGGGTGGTTTAATTTGTTATGACAAACCCTAAAATCACCCCAAGTGACTTTTTCCTCTCCTATCATTGGACCCATCTCTTGAAGGCAGATGGGGGTGGACTATCTGAAGGAGATCAGATGGAAGACCTGGGATGGACTCCTGTCCTTTCTCTGGGAGCTACTAGAGGGAAAGTTGTTGGAGGGGAAGCTAATTTCTCTGGCTGGACTATTCCATGGTGTTGAAAGATACAGTGTCTTTTGTGGGAGTTGCTTTCTGGATGGGAATGGAAGTAACAGAGAACCTGGCTTGAGAGGCCAAGGTTAATTCAGTCCCTCTGAGAATTCCATCATTGCCATTGATGTCAAGTTGGCTCCAACTCATGCTGACCTCATGTACAACAGAACAAAGTGTTGCCCAGTCCTGTGCCATCTTCACAATTATTGGTGTGTTTGAATGTAACTGTGTCACTGCCACTGTGTCTTTTGAGTCTGCTCCAAGCTGAGGAGCTCATCTTCCAGAATGGTATCAGACAGTATTCTGTTATGATCCATAGGGTTTTCATTGGCTAATTGTTGGAAGGAGATTGCCAAGGCTTTCTTCCTAGTCTGTCTTAGTCTGGAAGCTCCACTGAAACCTGTCCATCATGGGTCAACCTGCTGGTTTTTGAAATAGTGGTTGCATAGCCTCCAGCCTCACAGCAACACGCAAGCCACCACAGTACAACAAACTGACAGACAAGTGGAGAATGCCATATGTCACCCTAAATAGGTGCAAACCTCCCCACACACCAGGGCAAGACACGAGCTCTTCACCTCTGAGATGGGCTGATGGTAAAATGAACCCTGCTCTCAGAGGCAGTGTTTGGTCCAGGTGTATTCTTCTTCCATATTTGGGGCTTGAGGTCAGTCACCATGCATGTGGAGGGCAGCCAGTGGCATTAGAGTGTGGTGTCCTTTGACTCAAGGTGACATGTCATGTTTTGTAGACTCACATGATATCCATGTCTAGAACTGTGTTAATGCAGCAGCCACAGGTGGCTATTGAGGACTGGACATGTGGCTCATTGAGACTGAGGTGGGATGCAAGTGGAAAATATATCTTGGATTTTGAAAACTCAGTACAAAAAAAGAATACAAAATACCTCATGGCTAATTTTTTGAATTACTGCAACGATAATATTTTGGCTATGTTGGGTTAAAATATAAAATTTGTTACTAAAGTTAATTTCTTAAAATTAATTTCCTATTTCTTTATACTTTTTGAAATTGTGGCTGCTAGAAATTTAAAATTAAACACACAGCTGGCATTTGTAGTTCACTCATCTTTCTGTTGGACGACACTGTTGGTTCACAGATTGGCCAAACTGAATGGGGAGCAGTTAGCAGGACATTCCCATGGCACTTCTTCACATAGGATGTCGAGCCTTAATGGTATCTGCACATTGATCTGTCCATTCCCTTCCCCACCACACACCTGCAGGAGGGGGTGTTTGGGGGAGCTCTTTCTGCTTGCATCATTTAGAAGAGAACTTTGCCTTTAGTCATTTAACCTTTCACTTTACCATCAGCCCATCTCAGAGGTGAAGAGCTCGTGTCTTGTCCTGCTGTGTGGGGAGGTTTGCACCTATTTAGGGTGACATATGGCATTCTCCACTTGTCTTTCACTGTGTCAACAGTTGTCTTTGAATACAAGACACAGCCTGGGCTCTTCAGTGATGTAAGGGTTGAGCCTTGGACCCTTCTCTGGCACTGGAGAATCGGCAAGGGAAAAACATTCTATATAAAAATATGGAAGAGAGGGCACTGGGCACTAGGAGTCCAGAATGGCATAATGTCTGGTGCTGCTATAACAGAAATACCACATGTGGGTGGCTTTAGAGAATAGAAATTTATTTTCTCACAGCTTAGGAGGCTAGAAGTCCAAATTCAGGGTGTGGCTTAGGGGAAGGTCCTTCTTTGTCTACTTCAGTTTCTATAGTCTTGGGGTCCTTGGGGATCCCCACATGACATCTGTGTTCCTCCTTTGTGCTTGCTTATCTCTATGTCATTAAACACAGGTTAAAAACCAAATAAATAAATAAATAAAACACCCCAACAAACTCAAACCCATTGCAGTCATTTTAATTCTGACTCATAGTGGCCCTATAAACAAACAAACAAACAAACAAACAAAAAACTTACTGTCATTGAGTCAGATCCAACTCCTAGCGACCCCTCCTTGGGTTTCCAAGGTGAAATCACTATGGAAGTAGATTGCCCAATCTTCCTTCTGAGGAGTGGCTGATGGGTTTGAACAGCCAGGCTTCTGGTTAGCAGTCAAGTGCCTTAGGCACTATTAAAACTGCCCTGCAGGACTTCCAAGGCTATAATCTTTGTAATCTTACTGGAGATGATTCAAAAATGGTTGCAGGAGTATAATGACAAAAAACTTCCAGAAATGCAAGCTGGATTCAGAAGAGGACATGGAATAAGGGATATCATTGCTGATGTCAAATGGATCTTGGCTCAAAGCAAAGAATACCAGAAGGATGTTTACTTGTGTTTTATTGACTGTGCAAAAGCATTTGATTGTGTGGATCATAACAAATTGTGGATAACAGTGAGAAGAATGGGAATTCCAGAACACTTAATTGTACTCATGAGGAACCTGTACATAGATCAGGAGGTTGTCATTCAAACGGAACAAGGGGATACTGCATGGTTTAAAATCAAGAAGGGAGTGCGTCAGGGTTGTATCCTTTCCCTATACTTATTTAATCTATATGCTGAGCAAATAATCTGAGAAGCTGGACTATATGAAGAAGAACGTGGCATTAGGATTGGAGCAAGAATCACTAACAACCTGTGATATGCTTATGACACAACTTTGCTTGCTGAAAGTGAGGATGACTTGAAGTACTTAGTGATGAAGATTGAAGAATACAGTCTGCAGTATGGATTACATCTGGATATAAAGAAAGCAAAAATCCTCACAACTGGTCCTATAAGCAAATTATGATAAATGGAGAAAAGATTGAAATTGTCAAAGACTACACATTGCTTGGTTCTACAATCGTCGCCAATAGAAGTAGCATTCAGGACATCAGACGATGTATAGCACTGGGCAAATTGGCTGCAAAGGACCTCTTTCAAGTGCTGAAGAGCAAAGATGTCTACTTGAGGACTAAGGTGCACCTGACACAAGTCACGGTATTTTCAATCGCCTCATATGCATGTGAGAGTGGACAATGAATAAGGAAGACTGAAGAAGAGATGACGCTTTTGAGCTGTGGGGTGTTGGCAGAGTACTGAAAGTACCATGGACTGCTAAAAGAACTAACAGTTCTGTCCTGGAGGAAGTGCAGCCAGAATGCTCCTTGGAGGTGAGAAGGACCAGACTTTGACTCACATACTTTGGTCATATTGTCAGAAGGGACCATTCCCTGGAGATGGATGTCATGCCTGGTAAGGTGGAGGGTTGACGAAAGAGGGGAAGGCCCTCAATGAGATGGATTGACACGGTGGCACTGGCGATGGGCTCAAGTATAGCAGGGATTGTGGAACTGGCTCAGGACTGGGTAGTGTTTCATTCTGCTGTGCATGGGGTGGCTATAAGTGGGGGATGACTCGACAGCACCTAACAACAACAACAGTCTTTGCAGAAGCAGACTGCCACATCTTTCTCCTGCAGAGTGGCTAGTGGTTTTGAACTGCAGTCCTTTTGGTTAGCAGGTGAGCACTTAACTACTACACCATGAGGGGTCCTTAAAGACATAGATTACTGCTCTCTTTATATCTCAAAAGCAATTAGGTTTAAGACACACCCTACACTGATATGGTCTCATTAACCCAACAAAGGAAACCCTATTCTCAAATGAGATTACATCCCAAGCAAGGGATAGGTAGGGGTATGTAGGGATTAGGACTCCAACACATAATTGAGGGGCACACAATTCAATCCATGATATATGGCCATTGCTGAGAATGTTTAAAAGGTGTGAATTCTTCCCTCTGATGTCAGATGGCAGGGAAGAAGCGCCAGAGGTGGGCCATGAATGGGGCCTGTTGTGTGGGCAGAATTAGAGTCTGTGTGCTGAGGTGAGAGAAACAAGAACAACCCTCTCACCCACCAGTCCCGGGCGATGACCTCTGTGGTGACCCCTGGGCCTGGCTGCCCTATAGCTGACTCACTTCTGAGATGAGCTTTGCAGTCTTCCTCCAAATCAGCTTAGGGACTGAAAGGCCCAGGCTGTCAGGCAAGTGGATGGTGAGTGACAGCAATGCCAAGTGCAGGAACTGTGCTGTCGTCCCCTGGCCCCTCCTGCTGTGGCCAGGCTAGTGCGCAGAGCAGGATCCACCTGCCTTCCTGGTCTGCAGGATGAAACCTGATGCCAAGCAGCTCATAAAGTGATCTGTAGGATTCGACTGCAGCTTGTTCTCCGAGTCCCTGCCACACACAGACATTGTACCTTGGCGGCAGTTTTTCTATTTGAACGTCCAAAGGACAAACTAAACACTTAAAATCTGCAAGCTGGACAGTCTTTGCTTTGGAGCCTGCAGTGAATTCCTTCATTGTGACAGTCACATTGTCCTTCTCAGCATTGATGTAGTATTTAGGATTCAGGAAGAAAGAGGGCTAGGGGAACCAGAGTGCTAGAGAAGGCTGTGGCTGTGTGAGCGTGGCCTTTGGGGTTCAGAGTCTTTCTTTATCCAGCACCACACCCAGCCGGATGTCCATGCTTAGTTCTTGCTCCAGCATTCTGTGCTAGACTTGAGTTTGAGAGGCAATAAGAGCCTCTATATCTTTATATAAAGATATAAAGAGTAAAGAAGGCTGGCGGTTCAAACCCACCAGCCACTCCTCGGAAGGAAGGTTGGGCAGTCTACTTCTGTAGTGATACTGCCTTGGCAACCCAAGGAGGGGTCCTATGAGTCGGGGCCGACTTGACGGCACATAACAACAACAACAAGAGCGTAAGGAAGACCATGCATGCCCTGTGAGTTAGGAGCCCTTGGTCTTGGCTTGGCTCAGCCACAAACACCCTCATCTCAGGCAAACCTTCTTTTCCAGTCATCAGTTTTCTTCTCCATTAAAAGGAGATTAAAAGAGAAACTTAGGGGACAGTGAGTCTAAGTCAGTGATGGTGGAACAATTCAATGAAAGATGGTGAGAGTGTTTGCACAACTTGAAGAATATAATCAATGCCAACAAGTTGTACATGGAGAAATTGTTGAAATGGTATATGACTGTGTATATTTTCACCAGTTAAAAAAAAAAAAAAAAGATGAACCAGATCTCCAAGCCCTTGGTTGGCAGACCTTAGAGAAGGAGTTTTCAAAGGAGAAGAACTAGAACATGAAGAGGCCCAGGGATGAGAGGACACAATGTGCTGATTGATCAGCTTATTTCATAGTTTCTTTAATTGTGGTCAACAGTAGGAACTTGGCAACAGGCAGCCTGTTTTTACTGTAAGTTTCTGCTTTCCAGGCTCTTGGCAAAGGGCCCAGGCTTCTGGAAGGAGGTGGCTTGGGCTGTGTTGGTTACCAATCACTGGCTACCTCGTGCTAGTGGCCATGTTCCCTGGTTATGTGAGAACTTGATCTCCATCTGGGCCTTGTGATCTTCCTATCAGATGGCATGGGTAGTATTTCTTACTTTAACTTTCCCTACTTATCTGATTTGAGTGGTAGTCTTTTCCTTTTCCTTGAGGTCAAGTTTAGTATCTAGACACAGGGGTCAGCTCCAAGGTATCCAGAGATGGCTGAGATGGCTGACAGCAGAGAAGAGCTATGAGCCCCTAGGTGTTAGACTGATGCCATTCCAAGGAGCCCTCTAGGAATCTGGCTGTGCAGAGAGTCAAGACTGAGGCCTCATCTCTGCATTTTCCTGATAGTCAAGGGCAACAGCTCTGTGTTGTATCATCACCAAGATCAAGAGACACGTGTACTCGCCCAATCTTAATTTAACTTACAGTCCCTGCCAATTTCGTGTTAGCAGATCTGCTTGGAGCTGGAAGTAATGGGCCATATCATGCCTCAGAGCTGGAGCAATGACTTATGTTGATGTCACCCACTGGCTTTTTATGGAAATTATTAATAAATCAGTAATTCTATCTGCAGTGATGTTGTTGTGTTTATAAATATTTAATTTACCTTCAGGTGCCCACATTTTCTCCATCTTTGCCTTAAACTCTGCTGACATTGCTTTTCTTTCCGAAGAGTCATTCAATAGATTCTGCTATCAGTAGTGGGAAAGGTTAACTTATTTCTCAGTTTCTCTCTCTCTTTTTGGAATATGACTTTATCTTCTCTTTTTAATCTTTGTGTGATTTTGCTCTGGGGGTTGGAAATCAAGCTGGGAGAATGCGACGTCTCTTGTGACAGTGATGAAAGATTCGTCCAGCTTCAGAAGAAGGAGACCCAACTTTCCAATTATGACCTTGTCTAAGTAGAGACCTGTTGTTGGCATGTTTTTTTTTCCTTCCTCAAATTAATGACATTTAGAATCTGAGATGGTGTCTGATGTTTTCCTCCCACAGAGAAATATTTTTGTCCTTGCCACAGACTTATCTTTTGAAACCCAAGGCTTTGATTATTGTTATATGGCAGGTTGAATGGAAAGGACGTAAGAAAATCAAAATAGAAACAGAGTCCGAGTCGGGTATTTCTCAGCAGAGCTGGAACGCCAGCCTTGGGAAGGAGGATGGCAGCTGAGAACAACAAAAACTTTCTTGCCTCTCAGGATCCAATGTGAGCTAATTGTTATTATTATCTTTTTATTCTTCTGTTTCAGGAAATTGCAGCTTATTTAATAACATTTGAGAAACACGAAGAATGGCTAACCACATCCCCTAAGACAAGGTAATGTCCCAGATCTTGCAGTTTTTCAAATATGAACAGTCGATTGATTGATTTCCATTGATTTCCTGATTTGGCCAGTGGATACATGGTCAATAACTTAAAAATGCCATGTTGTGCTTGCTGGCTCATGACGTTGAGGTCTCATTAATTGACCCAAGCCTGTGGCTATGAATGTGATCAGATGGATTAAAGGCAGTGGCACTGCGGTCGTACAAGTTTGAGCTTTGTGGTATAACTCCTGGAACATTTAGCTCAGTGATTTAATAGCTAATTCTTCACACAGGTGCTTGGGAGCGTGGCAGGCAGGAATGTCAGTGGGTGTTTATCTTGGGAAAGTGCTCACCTACCATCAGTGTTTTCTAGAAACACACACACACACAATTTTTAAAAAGGAGACTAGCTTAACTGCCCACATTTATCTCAAAATGTTTTAAAAATGGAAGTTCAAGTTATTCTTTATTGGTGATAAAAAGATCCTCCCTCCATCAGAAGCAATGGATGAGCTTCCAGTTTATTATGCATTTAACATCCTTGAACTTACAAACTGCCGCAAACTAATGTCTCTCACCACTTGGGAATAGAGAAAATTAGCTAAAATATAGCTGACCTTTGTTCTGCCAGTGTAATTGATGCCATTATTTTGTTAAGAATCACAAAGTTTGAATTAGAGCTTATTTTAAAGGCAGCCTCTTTTTTCCTCCCCAGTTTTTAAGTTTTTGTTTTTGGTAGGTTACATTGTACCAAAACCAAACCCAATCCACTGACTTTGAATTGATTCTTACTCACAGGGACCCTATAGGACAGGGTAGAACTGCCCCATAGAGTTTCCAAGGCTATACATCTTTATGGAAGCAAGCTGCCTCATCTTTCTCCCATAGAGTGGCTGGTAGGTTTGAACTGCTAACCTCTTGGTTAACAGCTGAATACTTTAATCACTGTACCACTATAGCTCCTTGTTACATTCTAGAGCCTGGAAAATGTGTGGCTACTCTCTTCCATTTAGTGTGACTTTTCTATGAGTAGAGACAGGATCAAGTGTTTATTAGTTTGAAGGGTGTTGTTAGTTGGGGTGCAACTTATAGCATGCTTGGTCTGTGGGTTTGAATTGAAGAGGTGAAATGCCCAGTCTGTTTTGCTTTGGTCAGAAGCACCAAAGTCTTGGAAATTGTTAAGTAGGACCAAAGAAAGGGGAAGAGGTGTGTCCTTTGCCCCCTTGGCAGTTACCTTGACCATCCTCTCTGAGCCAAGGAGGAAAGAGGTCTTTGTGTTCTAGAAGGTTTATTTACTCATTCTAGAAGAAAAAGGTCCCTTGGTTAGGCTTAGGTTTTTGCTGGTTAACATTCATTTTGGAGGAGATGGAAAATATTGAGGAAAAGGAGATTAGTTACTGAGATTTTTCACTCCCTATTTCTTTCTCTCAGAAAAATAGAGGTTGTCTTCCCCTTTTTTGGCAACACCCAGGTGGAGCTCTAATTTACTGACCTTTCAGTCTAAGACCTTGAAGAGAAGCTTCTTCAGGATGTCCTCAACACTCAGCCTTCTGGGACCTTGATTTCCTTTGCTAAAAAATGAAATGGTTTGTATTAGTCAGCTTTTCCTGTGATAATACTATGTAAGAAAGAATCTCAAAACATTTATAACTTTCATTTCCTGCTTATGGGTCAGTGGTTGGGCTGTGGCTTTGGCTTGGGCTCAGGAGTGCTCTGTGTGTCTTTTTGTTCTAGGATCCAGGCTGAAGAAGCCACCATTATTTGGGGCACCTGATTCTCATTGTAAAGGGAAGGGGCTTACAAGTTCAAGGCAGTCTATAGAGCGTAATTAAAACTCCTGGTTGGATGTGGCATCATATGCCACACCCCTTCACATTTCACTGGCCAAAGAAAGACCTATGGGCAAGTCCAATATGACATTTTTTTCATAGAGTGAGCGGGAGCCGGTTGGGAGTAGAGTGTGAACGGTAATATAATCTGCTATTTGGTGAGTACGGTCATATCACAGACTGTGGAAAGCTTGGCACATTTATCTCTTCTTTCTTCCAAGGGCATCTTTTTCTAGGGCAGCAGTTCTCCAACTTGAGAGTGCATCAGAATTTCCTGGAGGGCGTGTTAAAATGCAGATTGTTGGACTCCACCCCCAGAGTTTCAGAGTCACTAGGTCTGGGCCAGGGCCTGGGAATGTGTTATTTTTAACAAGTTCCCAGATGATGCGATGCTCCTGGCCTGGGTCCTCATTTGAAGAACCATTGCTCTAGTTTCTCTGGGGAGAAAGGCTTGTCTGATTTCTGCTTTTCTGCTATTTCCTGACTCCCAATGGTGACTCTCATCTCAAGCAGCCTCCAGACTCTTTATGCGCCCTTTAGTCCTTAGCGAAATACTCTCCTGAAATGGAATTGGAAGGAAAGAGCTTCTTTTTAGTCAGAGAGTAAGATTCACTACAGTGTGTCCTGGGCCAGACGCCCGATACCTGATGTGCAGCTGTTTGCTTTACTTCTGTCACTCTGAGTACAGGACAGAAGAACACCCCGAGGGGGGTTTTACCTCGTGTTTCAGCTTTGGGAATGTTGGTGTCCATTAAGAAGTGAATGTCACTCATAATCATGCTTGACTTTTTAAAATATAAATAGGGCCAAGAGACATCCCATCCTGAAGCACAAGGGCATGGGTGACAGAAGAGAAGGAATGTGGGCCTTGAATATTGAGAGGTGTGTGTTGAGCCCTGGCTCTGTCATTAAGTAGCTTTGTGATGTTAAGAAGCTCACTTTGTTGTTGTTATTAGTTGCTGTTGAGTCAGCTTGGACACATGGTGAAGGGAATGTTGCCCAGTCCTGTACAGTCTTCATGATAATGCTTAATGTATGTCATCTTCACGTATGTTTAAACTCACTGTTGCAGCCACTGTGTATTTTGAGCGCCTTCCAACCTAGGAGATTAATCTTCCAGCACTTTGCTGGACAATGTTCTGTTGTGATCCATAGGATTGTCATTGGCTGTTGTTGTTTGTTGTTGTAATATGCCATCAAGTCGATTTCAACTCATAGCAACCCCTTCTTGGGTTTCCGAGGAGTATCACTACGGAAGTAGATTGCCCCATCTTCCTTCCGAGGAGTGGCTGGTGGGTTTGAACTGCCAGCCTTCTGGTTAGCAGTGAAATGCCTTAGGCATTATGCCACCAGAGCTCCTTGTCATTGACTAGTTTTTGGAAATAGATCACTAGGCATTTCTTTCTAGTCTGTCTTAGTCTGGAAGCTCCAGTGAGACCTATTGAGCATGGATGACCTTGCTGGTATTTGAAATACCTGTGGCATAGCTTCCAGCATTCTAGCAACATGCAAGCCACCGGTCCGACAAACTGACCAATGGGTGGTAGCCCTTTTAAAGCCTCCCTCACTTCTTCAGGTATACATGGAATTGATGTTGACCCCACTGAGTCAGGATTAAATGAGATAATGTTTGTGATCCTGCTTTGTGTGCTTGAAGGTCTATAATAATGCATAGGGTTGTCACCCTTCCTCTTGTCTGCAAGGATTGGTGCCTGGACTTGCCAGAGGATTTGTCCTCAGGAAGCCAAAATGTCTGCAGGTTTTAGAAGGGTGAATTTCCTTCCTAAAGGCAGGAGGTAAAGACAGAACGTTTCCTATTAGTATTATAATATCCACTCCCGTGTTTACACTTGAAAGCTTCTTGTCCCAGGAGGAGGAAAAGTTGCTGTGGTTGTTCAAGGACCTTCCTAAATTAGTTGTTGAGTTGAGTTTGGATCCCCCCACCCATCTCTAGTATTGAAATTAATTGGTGCAGTTAACTGCTGAGTTCATACAAACCGGCCTCCTGGTATTAAGGCATTAATGACACCAATACACTGCTGAATGAGAAGGCAATACCGCTTCTGTTTGCTGCTGCCGCCACTGCTAATTTCATTTTAGAAAATTAATAAAAATGAATTGCACCACTGACATTTATAGAGTTTCCTAATAAAATGATACATTGTTTGTGTGGTGGAATCCCTATTAAATTAATTGTTGTAATCAGTTCGCATATAGATGTTGGTATAGGAGCTGCAGAGGGACCCATGACTTGTCTGGTGGCTTGCTGATGGCTGGGGGTTATAAATATAGCCCTTGCTCAGACACTGCCCTAATTACAGGGAGGGCCCAGGGAGCCCTGCTCACCTGTTTCATAATGAGGTATGCTACCAGGAGGCTCCCAGGGCTGGGGGCCTCGGGGGTGGCCGGTGTCTCCACAGGGCTGAATGCAGACTGTTGAGACAGCCTGTATTGTATCCTCAGCAACTGGGCCCTTCTCGAAATGGCAGTTTGAAAAATCGCCCTTCAGGAAGTCTTTAGTTGGCACTTGCTGTGTGCTCAGCACTATAATAATATCATTCGGAGGCCCTGGGGAGTTCCACACTCCCCACCTCCTCCAGGTGAATCTGGAATCTTGGTATTCACAACTTCCTGCAGCCTAGGTTGTTCTTTTCTCCTCCTTCCGACCTTTATGCAGGTGTCACTTTCTCTGTGAGGGCTTCCTTGACCACAAGATATAAAATAACATCCCTCTAATCCTCTTTTTCTTATTTTATGTTTCTCTAGAACACTTATCAAGGAACACTAGTGACAAAACGGTTAAGCTCCCAGCTGCCAATTGAGAAGTGATGATTTGAACCCACTCAGCGGTTCCGTGGGTGAAAGACTTGCTCTTGTAAAGATTACAGCCAAGAAAACTGTGTGAGGCAGTTCCATTCTGTCCTATGGGGTTACTGAGTCAGAACTGACACCACTGTGTATGCCAGTCAGAATCTATGTACTATGTATTTCATCTGCTTATTCATTTAAATTATTTATTAAATAATTAAATTAAATAACAGTAAATAATAGTATCCCACTCCCTTTCCCCAAAGGAGTGAGATTTTTAGTTTGGCTTGTTCCCAGCATGTTCTGACACCAAGAATAGTGCTGGGCACAAAATAAGCCCTCCATATATACTTGTCAAATGAATGAGAAGGAGGTAGGAAATGTGATTTATGTTGTGAAGAGAGAAAAAAGCCAGTTGCCATTGTAGCCATTTCTGCCTAGCATTCTGCCTAGGCGACTCCTGTGTGTCACAGCAGAACTCTGCTCTATGGGGTTTCTAATGGTTGACTTTTCAGAAATAGGTTGCCAAGCCTTTCTTCCAAGGTGCCTTGAGATAGATTGGCACCACCAACCTTTTGGTTAGCAGAGAAATGCTTTAACTCTTTTGTACCACCCAAGGTAGACCTTGGTTTATGACTATTTTATTTTCTCTCACACCTCTATGCTCAAATCAAAAAACCAAACTTATTGCTGTTGGGTCAGTTCTGACTCATGGAGATCTCCTGTGTTACAGAGAACTGTGCTTGAGCCCTGGTAGCATAGTGCCTAAGGCACTTGACTGCTAACCAGAAGGCTGGCGGTTCAAACCCACCAGCCACTCCTCGGAAGGAAGATTGGGGAATCTACTTCTGTAGTGATACTACCTCGGAAACCCAAGGAGGGGTCACTATGAATCGGGTCCGATTCGACAGCAAATCACAGCAACAATCTTATATAAACTGTAGATTCTGATTCAGTAGATCTGGGGTGGAAAGGTACCTAAAGCATCCCTCTGCTGGAAGCATAGCTGCCATGTGTCAGCTTCCTGGGCTGCTCTCCTGACCTGGACTTAGCCTCCTGGTCACAGAGATATACCCCAACCCTCTTGGGAGAGGCAACTTATTCCATAGGGCAGGGCGCAGAGACATGCAGAATACAGGCAGGCGGGCTGCAAAATTCAGCAATCCCAACAATTTCTTTCACCTCCCCTGGGAAACAGGTTCACCTTCCCTGGAATCTGGGGACAGGCCAAACTCAAGATGGCATCGGTGCTTTCCCAGGAATCCTGCTTATACCAGTTAGAAGGAGGCTGGAAAATGCTATCAATTATCTAATTAAATAATGAGATTTGTATAGATAATACCTTCTCACTGAAGCACTAAAGGTCTAGTAACAGAATTGTCCTATAATGAACACTAAATGCTTCTTTGTCAATAGGCAGTAAAACAGCCAGGTAGAAGGAGGTCTGGAAGGAAAGGAGAAGAAAAGTGAGAACTTTGAAGGAAACTCAAGTGAAAGGTTAGCAGTTCAAGTCCATTCATAAGTACTTTGGAAGAAAGGCCTGGTGATCTGCTTCTGGAAAGATTACAGGCAGGAAAACCCTCTGGAGCAGTTCCAGTTTGCAACACATGGGATCACCATGAGTCAGAATCTAGTGTGACAGCTACCACCTAGTTCTCGTGGCTTGTCTGGTATTTCACAGTCCACCCTTCCTGTTCCTTGACTCTATCGTCCCTGGGTCTTTTCCCTCCCGCAGTGGTGGGCAAGCCCTGCATCAGTATTTGATCTGCTCTTTCTTGACACGTTCTTCCTCCAAGAACTCCCCTGATTCCACAGTTTGACTATTAAGTCCCTGTGGATGATTCCTCAAGTCTGTCATGCTGTCTTGGGCACTTCATTTGCCCTCTAGTGCTGTGTCTCCAGCTGCTTTTTGAATATGTGTTCACCTAGATATCATGCTATTACCTCAACCTTATCATCCTTTTCTTCCTTGTACCCTTCACTCCCTCCCTGTGAGGGAGTCATCTTCTGACTTCCCTGATTCTCTGAAGAGCCACCTCATTTTTAAAGACATCAAGGCTCACACCTTGTACTTCTCTTTCTTGTTTGTCCCCTGGATCTAATTAGTCACTAGTTCTGCTAGTGTTTCAAAATGCAGTTCACATCTTTTTTTTTTTTTTTCTTGTGTGTGATCCTCTGGTTTCAGCACTGACTGCCTATAACATGGCTGGATTATTGCAATAGCTCCAAACCATGCTCCCCTCTCTAGTCTGGACTCTTTTCCCCCCAGTTAGTCTTCCTAAAATACTCCTTTTATAATATCATTGTTCTGTTTGAAAACCTTAAAGACTTCCTATGAGATACAGTCCAACTCTTTAGTGTGGTCTTTGAGGTTATCTATTTCAACTCACCTTTTCATTTTATCTTGCCAACTCTGCACCTCAAAGTATCTGCTACGGCTGCCCTCAAGTCCTGACTCATGGTGACCCCAGGTGCAACCATATGAAACATTGGTCCTGTACCATCCTCATGGTTGGTTGCAAATAGAATATGATCCATAGGTTTTCATTGGCTGATTTTTGGAAATAGATCACCAGGCCTTTCTTCCTAGTCCATCTTAGTCTGGAAGCTCCACTGAATCCTGTTCAGCATCATGTTGTTAGGTGCTGTTGAGTTGGCTCCAACTCATAGTAACCCCCATATAACAGAACAAAACACTGCCCAGTCCTGGTCATCCTCATAATCCTTGCTATGCTTTCCCCATCATCTCAGCCACTGTGTCAGTCCATCTCACTGAGGGTCTTCCGCTTTTTTGCTGACCCTCTACTTTACCAAGCATGGTATCCTTCTCCAGGGACTGGCTGCTTCTGACAACATGACCAAAATAGGTGATATGAAGTCTGGCCATTCTCTCTTCTAAAGAACATTCCAGCTGCACTTCTTCCAGGACAGATTTGTTCATTCTTCTGGCAGTCCATGGTCTTTTCAGTATTCTTCATCAACACCACAATTCAAAGGCATCAACTCTTCTGCACTCTTCCTTATTCATTGTCCAGTTTTCACATGGATATGGTGCTATTGGAGATACTATGACTTGGGTCAGTCTTACCTTGGTATTCAAAGTGACATCTTTACTCCTTCACACTTTAAAGAGACCTTTTGCAGCATATCTGCGCAGTG
>NW_006921681.1:2266038-2272786 GCF_000298275.1 Orycteropus afer afer
TCATTGTCTTTAACTTCAAGTTGAATTTGCATATGAGCAGTTGATGGTCTGTTCCACAATCAGCTCCTGGCCTGGTTTTGGCTGAAGATATTGAGCTTCATCTACATATTGCAGGTTGTTAATGAGTAAGTGCCTCTAGCACTGCATCCATTTGTTGGAACATTTCGATAGGTATTCCGTCAATTTCTGGATCCTTGTTTTTCACCAATTCTTCACAACAGCATGGACTTCTTCCTTCAGTACCATGGGTTCTTAATCATATGCTACCTCCTGAAGTGGTTGAGCATCAGCCAATTCTATTTTGGTACTCTGTGTATTCTGTTCATCTTCTTTTGATGCTTCCTGCATCATCAGTATTTTGCCCATAGGATCCTTCTATATTGTATCTTGAGGCTTGACTTTTTTCTTCAATTCTTCAGCTTGAGAAATACTGAGTGTGTTCTTCCCATTTGGTTTTTTAACACAGGTCTTTGTGTATTTCATTATAATACTTTACTTTGTCTTCTTGAGTTGTCCTTTGAAATCTTCTGTTCAACTCTTCTATTTCATCATTTCTTCCCTTTGCTTTAGCTACTCTTTATTTGAGAGCAAGTTTCAGAGTTTGTTCTGACATACATCTTGGTCTTTTCTTCCTTTCCTGTCTTTTTAATGACTTTTTCCTTCCCTTTTGTATGATGTTCTTGATGTCATCCCACAACTTGTTAGGTCTTTGGTCATTGGTGTTCAGTGCATAAATGTATTCTTCAGGTGGCTTCTAAATTCAAGTGGGATATAATCAAGGTTATATTTTGGCTCTTGTGGGCTTGTTTTAATTTTGTTCAGCTTCAACTTGAACTTGCATACGAGCAATTGATGATCTATTCCACAGTCAGCTCCTGGCCTTGTTTTGACTAATGATATTGAGCTTCTCCATTGCCTCTTTCCACAGATGTAGTCGATTTGCTTCCTGTTTATTCCATCTGGTGAACTCTACATTATAGTTGTTGTTTATATTGCTGAAAAAAGGTATTTGCAATGAATAAGTCATTCATCTTGCAAAATTCTATTAGGTGATCCCTGGCATCATTTTTATCACCAAGGCCATATTTTCCAGCTACCAGTGCTGCTTCTTTGTTTCCACCTTTCGCATTCCAATTACCAGTAATTATCTATACATATGAATGTGAGAGCTGGACAATGAATAAACAAGACCAAAGAAGCGTTGATGTTTTTGAGTTGTGATGCTGGCAAAGAATGCTGAAAGTACCATGAACTGCTAAAAGAACTAACAAATCTGTCCTGGATGAAGTGCAGCCAGAATGCTCCTTGGTAGTGAGAATGGCCAGATTTCATCTCACCTACTTCGGTCATGTTATCAGAAGGGACCATTTCTTGGAGAAGGGTGTCATGCTTGGTAAAGTGGAGGGTCAACAAAAGAGGAGAAGGCCTTCAGCGAGATGGATTGACATGGTGACTGCAGCAATGGGCTTAGGTATAGTAGGGACCATGAGGCTGGCACAGGACTGGGCAGTGTTTTGTTCTGTTGTATACGTAGGGTCACTATGAGTCAGAGATGACCCGACGGCACATAACAACAACAGTGACAACATCAGTACATCTTGATTGCATGTTTAGTCAGTTTCAGATTGCAGAAGTTGGTTCAGCATCATAGCAATATGCAAACCTCCACTGGCAGACATGTGCTGT
Organism: Orycteropus afer afer; assembly: GCF_000298275.1. Lineage (NCBI taxonomy): Eukaryota > Metazoa > Chordata > Mammalia > Tubulidentata > Orycteropodidae > Orycteropus > Orycteropus afer. The sequence goes on from NW_006921681.1 coordinate 2,267,725, forward strand.
CTATACAAGAGGTGCATTGGTTAGGAATATAACTTGGAAGATAAGAATCCTATCTCTGGGTCACTTCACTCAATGAATACACATGCATGTATAGAAAAGAAGACTGCAACAACAAATAAACATTAAAAAGAAAAAAGAGAATCCTATCTCTGCCTCAATTAGGGGCTATTTGCTTTTCTCCAGGAACTCTAGTGGTGCAGTGGTTAAAACGCTCAGCTAGTAATGGAAAGGTAGATGGTTTGAATCCACTATCTGCTCCATGGGAGAAAGAAGTGGCAGTCTGCTTCCATAAGGGTTAAAACCCTGGAAACCCTACGGAGTTCTACTTTGTGTGATAGTGTAGCTACGAGTCAGAATGTACTCAGCAGCAATGGTTTTTTTTTTTGTTTGTTTTTTGTTGTTGTTTAGTATTCTCCAAACACACTCATTTGTCTCCTGTGTTTGCCATCACTCAGCCATTGACCTTATTTCAAATGTCCCCCATACCCTACCGAATCTTCCACCTTTTGAATCTAACCTTTCCTGGGTCCTTCTCCAAACTTGCCAACTCATGGTGAGCCCTCCCTGCTCTCAGCCTCCATAGCCTCTGTTTGCTTTCTTGCTAGTTGTTTGACAATCTGGCTGTCCTAAATATGTACATCTTGTCTCCAGTGCAATGATGAGGTCCCCAAGGGGGATTTATTTATTTATTTTTGGTCTTTTAACAGGTTGGGCACAGAGCAGACCATAGCTCTGATGCTTTGATGAGGGCAAGTGGAGAAGGGCATTGCAGAGTGGCAGGTTTGCACACAGGCAGGAACATGGTCCCTGCAATCAGGGGTCTCTGCGGTCAGTGGGTCCTCTGCTCTGGAGAGCAGGTTTGGGCGAGGGGAGGTGACAGTCTGTGGGTGAAGGCTCTGCCTAGAAAGCCAATTTATCAGGCCTTAGGCTGGGCCCTATGCAGTTGGTGCTGATCTTGCTCAGTCTCATTTTAGGTAGCATTTGGGTTGACCTAGTTGCCACTTCAGGGGCATCTGCTCCTTAGAACAGTTACCTTGTAAGGAAGTCCCTAAGCCTAGTGACACCACCCATCTGTCAGTGTGTCTCACTGTGGTGGCTTGCATATTGCTATGAGGCTAGATATTATGCCAGTGGTATTTCACCTAACAGTAGGGTCACCCATGGTAGACAGGTTTTAGCAGAGCTCCCAGATTATGACAGACTAAGAAGAAAGGCCTGGTGATCTACTTTTGAAAATTAGCCAATAAAAACCTTGTGTATAACAAAATAGCCGCAACAGTGGACACAAACATACCATCATGAGAATGGCATAGGACCAGGAAACATTTTGATCTGTTATTATGTGAGGTCACCATGAGTCGGAGCTGACTTGACAGCAATTAACAACAACATTCATTGTGAGGCTGCTTGACTTACAAGAATAAAATTGGAAAAATGATTTGGGAATTCCCTTTAGATGACTGAAAATTCCCCAACACTGATAATGTAGCTCGTTCTCAGGTGTCTAGATGGGCAGGGCTGGCAGGTGGCAAGTCCTCAAGAGTGTGTATGCATAGGGGGTGCTGTTAGGGGGCAGGACTGGGGAGGAGAGTCTCATACCTTGATCATTCCAGGGAGTCTTCATTCCAGAATGTAAAGGAACAAACACACTGGGCCAGCAGTCCTTTCACATGGTGACCTATGCATTATGCTGAACTGGGGACCTGCTATCAAATTAACATAATGGTGTGTCCTGTTGCATCCCTTTCAGCATTTACCTAATTCATGGACACATGCTTGGCCAAGTCCAAACTGTATCATCATTATCGGAAGAGCAAATGTAGCATGAGGGGAAGCTGTGGTGGGTGATGGCAGCTTGCTCTTGCTCTCCCAAGATTGGGCCCCATTCAGGATTTAAGGAGCCTAAGGCATTTGACTGCTAACCAGAAGGCTGGCGGTTCAAACCCACCAGCCACTCCTTGGAAGGAAGACTGGGCAATCTACTTCTGTAGAGATACCACCTCAGAAACCCAAGGAGCGGTCGCTATGAGTCAGATTCTACTCAATGGCAGTGAGTTTGGTTTTTGAGTTTTTTTAGCCACACCGGGACAGCCCAGAAGGCCTCTGCCTCAAGTCATGTGGTTTTGGTACATTTCTGGGATTCCTCAGAGAGTTAGCTGTGATCTGGATCCCGAGACAGTAGCTGGTGGTGTCGCAACAGTGGCGGGAGTGGAGAGGAAGAATCCCCAGCCTTGGATGGAATTAGTTCTGAAGCACAGAGCACACAATGTCACAGCAGGGAGGGACCATGGAGACCATCCTGCCCAGACCTCTCTGTGTGCAGGAAAATGACAAGGGCAGGGGAATCAACAGCCCGGAGGGTATGTGAGGTGTTGATGGTCAGTTGGAGTGGGGCCCAGGTGTGTCTGTGGGATCCCAGGCTAAGCAGCTTGAACATGGTGGCTCTTTTTTTTTGTGGGCAAGGGGGGGAGGGTCTGCCATACCCAGTGGCTCCTGATGAGAGAACAGTTGAGCCATGGGCACCCTCATGCCTGGCGTGAGAGCTGGCCAGGTAACCTGTCATGTTCCTGCTCACTCCTCAGAGTCAGGAAAGCAAGCTCTTGGGGTTAGATACCTGCCACCATCTATATCCTGCCCCTACTCTCTTTTACTATTTTTATTTTTATCAAAATACATATGCACAGAGTTTAGTAAGTCAATTGATGCTAAAAGATTTGTAAGTAAAAATAACAGTCCTCTGCCCTGTGGCTTAATCCTGTTTCCCAGGGACAGCCACTTTGACCTCTTCTAGTTCTGATTTGTTGTTAGTTGGAGTCAGCTCTGACTCATGGTGGCCTTATGTATAACAGTGAAATGTTACCCGGCCCTGCGCCATTTCACAATGGTTGGTATGTGTGATTCCATCGTTATTTCCGATCATTACCTCCATAGTTCTAAATGATATGTTTGTTCTGTTATTTCTTGATTGAGCCATTGTAGACTGATCTTTTGACTTCCTCACGTGCTGAGAGTTGTACTGTCTTACACTGTTCTTCCTTACCTGGGGAAGGGCTTGTTAACGAGGCAACTGGTTATGTGGTTGGGGGATTGGAGATGTCAATGTCTGCAGACTTTCCCTCTGGCACCATCAGTCCTCTGGAGAGGTTTTCTTCATGTGCCTGGGTGTTTGAGCTTGCCTGGCTGCCAGTCGTCTGGGGAGCAAGGACGGAAAGGGACTCAGAATTGTACCAGTCAATGTGAACCAGTAACTTGTTGCCATGGAATTGATTCTAACTCATGGCGGCCCCATTGTGTCAGAGTAGAACTGTGCTCCATAGGGTTTTCAATGGCTGATTTTTCAGAATTAGATCACCAGGCCTTTCCTCCAAGTTCTGGGTGGATTCAAATTGCCAATCTGTCGGTTAGAAGCCAATCATGTTAAGGGTTGGCATCACCCACAAACACCATTAGTGTGAAAGCTACCACTTAGTTCTCTTAGTTTATCTAGTGTTTCACAGTTCTCCACTCCAAGTTCAGAGTCTCTCTGGGGCCATTTCTGCAGAGGAGGAACTTGAGTCTCAGGGCAGAGACCAGGGGGTTGCCTGGCTGCCCAGAGGAGATGGAGGATGAAGGAGGACCCTGGGGAGGTCCTACACAGATCTGCATCCATCTCCCTGCTTTCAGGGCCATACCTAATAGGCCATCCATGGCCCCTGGCTGCTCCAATCCATGTCTTTCTGAGGCTCTTCAGCAAATGAGCTTGTGTGTCCTCCTCCTCTCTGCTGTGTCAGTCATCTACCCTGCATGCCTCCCTCTCTCTAGAACGTGTGACACCTCCCCTCCACTGCTATCCCCATCCCCCCTTTTCTTTCTCCTTTTTAGTTTATCCTCCTTTTCATCCTTCCCAGTCATTTGATGGGAGAATTGATGCTCACCCTCCATGGTCGCAGGCCATCTCTTCCTCACTGCCCACCCCTCCCAGCTGCCTTCTCCTCTTGCTTCCTCTTTTTGATGTCCCTGTTCTCTTTCCCCTTTGTCTCCTGCTCGCGCTCTGTTTTACTCTCTTGCTTTATTCTCTTTCACCATCTCTTTTCCAGTCTGCAGAAATGCATGGCTCATAAAGCAGCTTTGCGGCTTCCCAATCACAATTGTTTAGGGCTGAAGAAACCCTGTTGCGGAGACTCACCCTCTATGCACGTGGGGATAAAGATGTAAAGGCAGACAGCCCGGCTCCACAGTGCCTCCAGATCTTGCCTCCTCCTGCCTTCCTTAAAGCACCACCCTTGGTGTGGAGTCTTCGTGGGGTTTGCACAGGTGGGGCACATGACCTCTCTCTGGGCAAAGTTCTGGCGTCCCAGGGCTGCCAGCACCATCCGCCATGAGATGTGTGTTACCAGACAGTGGTGGCTTGCAGCCCTTTTTCTTTATGTAGTTATGAATGCGTGTGTCTTCCTTGGATTGTAATGCAATGATGGCTCATGTGGCAGAGGCTTCATGTCCGATGTAAGGTGGAGTGCTGGGGGCGACCTGACTGCAGCCTGCTCACCTGGGGCTGCCTGCTGGCATCTCTGAGCAGGACAGGCCAGTGGAGGTGACAATCTGAGGACAATGAAGCTGTCCTGCCTCGTGCCCACACACCGATGGGCCATTTGCCTATTGTTTGTTGGGTCAGTGCCTGTTGGCTGTAATTTCATCAGTTTCTGCTGCCTTCCAGTTTTTTCTTGGAGTTTTCACTTCCCTTGCCTGGATTTGGGAAAGCGATTGCCTGGTCCTTCTGTAATGGGCACGGATCATGGCATCCATGACATTTTGCCTGGATCAATCCTGATCGATAAATCATTGCTTGTCTCAGGGAAATGAAGCAAGCCCACATACCTGGCTGCTTGTGAGGTGGAATGGTATGCTCATGGAATACACCACTGTTAGCAATTCGTAATTTTCTGCATAGTGAGTAATTACCAAATCAGCCAGTTCTGGACAGGCGGTCTTCCCTCTGTTCCCAGGCTGGCAAGGAGGCTTTACTGGTTTTGCTGTTCTTAGATTTTCCACATTCTTTTATGATGAGAATTTTTTTTTTTTTTTT